>NC_066833.1:1941708-2174790 GCF_001640805.2 Lates calcarifer
AGCTCTAGATTTAATTCAGGTTGGAGCTGGGTGGAGCTCAGGTTGAAGGTGGGTGGAGCTCTAGATTTAATTCAGGTTGGAGCTGGGTGGAGCTCAGGGTTGAAGGTGGGTGGAGCTCTGGGTGGTGAGTTTGGATGAAGCTCAGGTTGAAGGTGGGTGGAGCTCTGGGTAGAGTTGGATGAAGCTCAGGTTGAAGGTGGGTGGAGCTCTGGTTGCAGTTTGGGGAAGCTTAGGTTGAAGATGGGTGGAGCTCTAGGTGAAATTCAGGTTGGAGCTGGATGGAGCTCAGGTTGGAGCGCGGTGGAGCTCAGGTTGAAGGTGGGTGGAGTTCAGGTTGAAGTTTGGTGGAGCTCAGGGTGGAATTGGATGAAGCTTGGGTTGGAGCTGTGTGGAGCTCAGGTTGAAGCAGGGTGGAGCTGGAAAGAGTTCAGGTTGAAGGTGGGTGGAGCTCTAGATTTAATTCAGGTTGGAGCTGGGTGGAGCTCAGGTTGAAGGTGGGTGGAGCTCTGGGTGGAGTTGGATGAAGCTCAGGTTGAAGGTGGGTGGAGCTCTGGGTAGAGTTGGATGAAGCTCAGGTTGAAGGTGGGTGGAGCTCTGGTTGCAGTTTGGGGAAGCTTAGGTTGAAGATGGGTGGAGCTCTAGGTGAAATTCAGGTTGGAGCTGGATGGAGCTCAGGTTGAAGGTGGGTGGAGCTTTAGATAAAGCTCAAGTTGAAATTGGGTGCTGGAAAGAGTTCAGTTTGAAGGTGGGTGGAGCTCTAGATTTAATTCAGGTTGGAGCTGGATGAAGCTCAGGTTGAAGGTGGGTGGAGCTGTGGGTGGAGTTCAGGCTGCAGTTTGGGGAAGCTTAGGTTGAAGGTGGGTGGAGCTTCAGGTGAAATTCAGGTTGGAGCTGGATGGAGCTCAGGTTGAAGCTGGGTGGAGCTCTGGATAAAGCTCATGTTGAAGTTGGGTGGAGCTGGAAAGAGTTCAGGTTGAAGGTGGGTGGAGCTCTGGATAGAGCTCAAGTTGAAGTTGGGTGGAGCTGGAAAGAGCTCAGGTTGAAGGTGGGTGGAGCTCTAGGTGAAATTCAGGTTGGAGCGCGGTGGAGCTCAGGTTGAAGGTGGGTGGAGTTCAGGTTGAAGTTTGGTGGAGCTCAGGGTGAAATTGGATGAAGCTTGGGTTGGAGCTGTGTGGAGCTCAGGTTGAAGCAGGGTGGAGCTGGAAAGAGTTCAGGTTGAAGGTGGGTGGAGCTCTAGATTTAATTCAGGTTGGAGCTGGGTGGAGCTCAGGTTGAAGGTGGGTGGAGCTCTGGGTGGAGTTGGATGAAGCTCAGGTTGAAGGTGGGTGGAGCTCTGGGTAGAGTTGGATGAAGCTCAGGTTGAAGGTGGGTGGAGCTCTGGTTGCAGTTTGGGGAAGCTTAGGTTGAAGATGGGTGGAGCTCTAGGTGAAATTCAGGTTGGAGCACGGTGGAGCTCAGGTTGAAGGTGGGTGGAGCTCTGGGTGGAATTGGATGAAGCTCAGGTTGAAGGTGGGTGGAGCTCTGGGTAGAGTTGGATGAAGCTCAGGTTGAAGGTGGGTGGAGCTCTGGTTGCAGTTTGGGGAAGCTTAGGTTGAAGATGGGTGGAGCTCTAGGTGAAATTCAGGTTGGAGCTGGATGGAGCTCAGGTTGAAGGTGGGTGGAGCTTTAGATAAAGCTCAAGTTGAAATTGGGTGCTGGAAAGAGTTCAGTTTGAAGGTGGGTGGAGCTCTAGATTTAATTCAGGTTGGAGCTGGATGAAGCTCAGGTTGAAGGTGGGTGGAGCTGTGGGTGGAGTTCAGGCTGCAGTTTGGGGAAGCTTAGGTTGAAGGTGGGTGGAGCTTCAGGTGAAATTCAGGTTGGAGCTGGATGGAGCTCAGGTTGAAGCTGGGTGGAGCTCTGGATAAAGCTCATGTTGAAGTTGGGTGGAGCTGGAAAGAGTTCAGGTTGAAGGTGGGTGGAGCTCTGGATAGAGCTCAAGTTGAAGTTGGGTGGAGCTGGAAAGAGCTCAGGTTGAAGGTGGGTGGAGCTCTAGGTGAAATTCAGGTTGGAGCGCGGTGGAGCTCAGGTTGAAGGTGGGTGGAGTTCAGGTTGAAGTTTGGTGGAGCTCAGGGTGAAATTGGATGAAGCTTGGGTTGGAGCTGTGTGGAGCTCAGGTTGAAGCAGGGTGGAGCTGGAAAGAGTTCAGGTTGAAGGTGGGTGGAGCTCTAGATTTAATTCAGGTTGGAGCTGGGTGGAGCTCAGGTTGAAGGTGGGTGGAGCTCTGGGTGGAGTTGGATGAAGCTCAGGTTGAAGGTGGGTGGAGCTCTGGGTAGAGTTGGATGAAGCTCAGGTTGAAGGTGGGTGGAGCTCTGGTTGCAGTTTGGGGAAGCTTAGGTTGAAGATGGGTGGAGCTCTAGGTGAAATTCAGGTTGGAGCACGGTGGAGCTCAGGTTGAAGGTGGGTGGAGCTCTGGGTGGAATTGGATGAAGCTCAGGTTGAAGGTGGGTGGAGCTCTGGATAGAGCTCAAGTTGAAGTTGGGTGGAGCTGGAAAGAGCTCAGGTTGAAGGTGGGTGGAGCTCTAGGTGAAATTCAGGTTGGAGCGCGGTGGAGCTCAGGTTGAAGGTGGGTGGAGCTCTAGATTTAATTCAGGTTGGAGCTGGGTGGAGCTCAGGTTGAAGGTGGGTGGAGCTCTGGGTGGAATTGGATGAAGCTCAGGGTGAAGGTGGGTGGAGCTAGAAAGAGTTCAGGTTGAAGGTGGGTGGAGCTGGAAAGAGTTCAGGTTGAAGCTGGGTGGAGTGAGTAGAAAGCGTGAGTAGAAACACAACGAGGCTGTAAAGGTGGACTGGTGAGTAGATGGGTTTTCATGTTAACGTCCCCGACAACCTCTGTAGTCTCATTTAGACACTCGTTAGCAACCGCCTTTTTTAAGACACGTAAAAGCTTCAAACATCAGGAGTGGGGGATTTACTGACCCATTTTATGTCGGAGAATCAAACCTGAAAATGTCTTGAGCTTGTGTTAAAACCACAGACCTTATTTCAGACATTTAACCAGAAACACACTGACTCTGGGACGAGGGAACAGGAAGAGCTAACATGCTAACATGCTAATCTACTTCCTGGTTTTAGGCTGTAGTTTTAGGTTGGTTATACATTGGCCTATTTGGAGAGAACAGTCCAGAGATATAGATACATAAACATAACTCATGAAACAGTGAATTTTTCTTTGTACGCTTCAGTTTTAGAGCAGATTAAACAAATGATATATATCATGTTAATCAGAGAACAATTTGTTCACAGTTAGACTGCGTCTGTTTCCAGTCTTTATTGCTAAGCTAAGCTAACCGGCTGCTGGCTGCAGCTTCAATATTTGGTCACATACGAAAGAAAAACAAAGTAGTTGTTGATATAATGACACCTGCTGTTCACGTCTGGACTGATGAGTTGGAACATATCTGCATACAGGTCTGCGTTAACGTGGATTTCACAGTCAATAATAGATGTAATGTCGGCTGCTGGCTCTTCTTCTTCTACGGGAACAATAACAGCAAAGAGCAGGGCTGACTCTCCGTCACCACCACATCTGCCCGCTCTGTAGACACTTGTGATCAAAGTGTCCTTCAGCACTGAGAGCGAATTAAAGCTTTAATCCATCCAGAGCTGCTGTCGTGATCTCAGTCTAATATCCACAGCCTGGCAGGATACAACACAGGAGCTGCAGGTTGGCGTGGACTACACCAGGAGAGAAAAAGGCTGTTGTGTGTGTGTGTGTTGTAAATTTGTCGCCTGGCTGTTTGTGTAGGTTTTAAATGCTTTTTATAAATCTTTGTTATCAGGGCAGAGAGATGGTGTTTATCAGACGGCTAGGGGTGAAGTTTTAGACCCCAAACCTCAGAGTAAAATCTAACAAACACCTCGTGAGACATGTTCTGGACTGAGAGCTCTGAATAACTGGTCAGAATCACAACCTGTTATTCAGAGTCTGGTAGTTTTAGCCTGTTATGTGCATTTGATTTGAACATTACTCCATTTTTTTCATCAGCAGTGAAAACAACACCGTTCACATTCCCACTTTGGTTTGGATTCTGTTTCCATTTCAGCCAGTTTCTAATCATTTCATCTCTATCTGTTTCACTGTAAATACATCAGGTTGGAGATATTAACAGAGATAAAAGAAACGTTTGTAAGCATCATCAGAAACCATCAGTTTGTTTTTTAAGCATGAACAATGGGTTAGATGTGGCATTAACATTTCTAATTAATCATATTGCTCTTTCACACTTTGCAGCAGCCGGTCACTAAAGGTGTTAAAGTACCTCAGTCACTTACTGCTGCAGCTCCAACTACAAACAGCAGCTGAGTCTCAGAGCAGCAGCATGCACCTGTATCATTCAGCTCGTAGCTTTGCCTCATGTGTTTCCCTCTCAGGTTAGACAGGTGATGAATGTAGTCGTCCTCACAATCCCAGTGATGCAAACAGAGGGTGAATCACTGCCGACACGACAGCAGGTACGAGCTGAACTGTGGTTTTGGGTTAAACTGGTTTTCGCCTCGGGTCTGGATCTTCCAGCTGAATCATCGCGTCCACCATCCATCACTTCATCTTTGGCAGAGCTGAATAGTTGGATTTCCTCCGTCTGAATCACCTCACTGCAGCTCTTCAGGCCTCAGCAGCCCAAAACCAGACAGACACAACGAGCTTGAAAGAGGATGACACACTCACACACCTCTGTGGTGAGTTGTGAAATCACAAGTTAGAGACGAAACAAGGCAGCAGTAAGAAGGAGGCCTTATCTTCCGTCCATTATTCATGTATTTAAATGTAAATAACAAAACAGCCTTTTTATAGACATCAGAATTGGCACTAATTATGTCTTTGTAGCGTCCTGGTGTTGTGATCGGTTGGATTATTCTTCTCTTTATTTAATAAAGATCTCGTTAATGAAAGGTAAAGGTCAGAAACCTTCCTCAGTTCATTGGTGGTGAGTTTAAAGAGGATCCTGTCATGAGGATATTAAAGCTGTGTTTTACTGTTTCACCTCTGACCACACCCAGCAGTGATGTCACTGGTCCTGGAGCACACCTGTTTATCACTGCTGACGTATTTGAGGCGTGAGTTCACTTATTTATTTCATTTCTACATATACATAAATATATCCTGGAAAAAACGACCACATACATCGTCTGTGCAGCAGCCCACAGTTACCTCCTCTTGTCAAGCGACATCTAGTGGCCGTAGTAATTATTACATCTATGAAGTAGCTGTCATAAAGATGAAAAACGTTTAACCCAGATCAGCCTCTGACAGTGTGATTGCGATGCCTTTGTTCACAGTGCGAGAGCTCAGAAAAGTCAACTTCCGGGAAAAAAAAATGACATCGCTTTTTCGCTACGTAATATTCACGTCCTGTCTTAAAGTATCATGGCAAAAAAGGCCTTGAATCTAATCAAACAGAAACCTTTCCACAACACCAACCGTGTGTTTATGATTGTTACCATGACGACACGTTAACCGCGTATTCGTCACGGTTACCGTGACTCCGGAACGCTTGTCGTTGACACGCTCTTGTGGGTCGTATCTGCGGGACAGGAACAAGCGCCCTGTATGGCCGTTTAGTTTGGAGGACTTGTCCAGTGTGTAGTTTCTAATATGTATAAAGAATTAACACCTCAGAGTTACACTGGGTACAGACTGCAGTGTAATAAGGAGCACTTACAGGAGTCATTGTTGGCTGGTTCAAATTGAAGAGTTGTCAGTGTCACTGATTGAAACAGTGTGGGATCAGTGTTCAGGCTGCAGCGTTTCTCTTAAATCCTTCTGCTGCAATCTGACATCAGATCCAGAGACACTCCATCTCCTCTCTCTTCCCCTTCATCCCCTTTCTGTCTAAAGTGTCTCCCTCCCCTCTGTTGATCCTCTTTTATCTTCTCTCCCACTTGTGTCAAGTCCTTTTTTTTCTTTTTCCGTCTCTTATTTCATGTATTTAGAGCAGAGAGGTGCCATCAGGGAGACAGGGGAGACCTCAAAAACTGACAAAAACTAGCTTTTGATTTCTGTGGTTTCTGTGTGATGGATGCTCGGGGGTCTTTATCTGAAGAACACAGCGAATCCAGGCGCACAAATCAACAATGTCACCTCGACAAATAACATTTGATCAGCTGGATGTGAAGGAGACAGCAGTTTAAGGCTAATAATGATATTTCCTGTCTTCTTCCTCTCTCTCTCTCTCTGTCTCTCTCTGTCCATCAGTACCGTTAGACTGTAATGGTGAATATAATGGCCACGGTAACTAGTCACTCACAAACACACATCCACAGCAGACAGCCTGCGTTCACCCTCCTAATTTAATTTGGTAACGAGGAGCCTGATAGCACCTCGACATTTAGAACATTATCACCCAGGAGTTTTAATAACAGCACAGCAGATGCCAAAACAGTGCTTGACCTTGAGTTTCAGGGTCTGATGGCTCTTGTCACCATGGTGTCTCTGCTCTGCCCGGACATCACCTGTCAATCATACAGTGTGGGGGCGGGAATGTGAGGTCTGAATTTTCCGCAGGTGGCAGGATTTGGTGTCCGTTTGGCTGATTATTTAAGAAAACACTTTGACATTTTGGAAAATAGATTTGACATTTTCTTGCCGAGAGTTAAACTGATATCATGTCTGTCTATAAAAAATGAAGCTACAGGACAGGACCTCAAACTGTCCTCCACCAACATCCTGAAAATATGTCCAGAACCAGCCGCTCTTTATCTACGTCACACTGAAAATACCTTTACAGAGAGTGGCTTTCATTACCTTTAGACAGAGCCTGTTTCCCTCTGTTACCAGTCTTCATGCTATGCTAAACTAAGCTAAGCTAACTGGGTTTTGGTTGTAGCTTCATATGTAGACATGACAGTGATATCACAACTCTTGACAAGAGAGTGAATATGTTAGTTTCTGCAAATGTCAAAGATACTAATTTAACTACCTTCAGTCTTCTTAGGTTAATTCCAAACAAACCTGAAATGTCAAACTTGTTTTGTTTAAAACAGAAAATGAAAAATCATTATGACTGGATACAGGCTGGATCACTGTTTGCTATCCAGCCCCATGACAAAAGGCTCTCAACCCAAACAAACAAGACTAATGATGAGTCTCAGTCCAGTGTTCCTCTGTTTCAGCTCTGTGTTTGGTCTCCTCCTCCTCCTGAGGGAAATCTCTGGCTTTCAGCTGCTAAATGCTGCACTGTGTTCACCAGTGGCTCTCTGACTGCTATAGCTTTGAATAGACCACCTGCAAATCAGTCACAAATTATATATATATTTGCATGGCAGTCATACATGAGTCCACAAATGATCCACCAGATCTAATTCATTTATTGGTCTTCTGGGTCCATGTTTATTATCAGCTATCTACCCTTTCTGCTACTTTAGTATTGGAAAACAATGAGAATCAGAATCACACTTTATTGCCAAGTTTGCATATACAAGAAGGTGAGGACGGACTCAACGATGGATGAGACATGACAGTACGACTCGATGAAGAAGCCCTACGTTGTGATGTTGTGTGCTTCCTCAGGCTGCCACTGATTAATCATTCAATCTAAACAACATGTTCAGTTCACAATGATATAAAAACATAAATATTCACGTCATAGAAACCGCAATCAGACAATGTTTGACACTTTTTCATTATGAATGGCTTACTTGATTAAGTCATTGTTAACACCTAAATGATTACCTGAGAAACAGGTCTGAGGCAGAGTGGGATGGAAAACAAATATCTGTTTATGAGTCCAGAAGCAGTGAAGCCTACAGCGCCTCAGACTGAACCCACTCCATCTGGTTTTCTGTCAGACCACGAGTCTTAATGAGAATTATCCATCTTTGACTTTTCTTCTTGACGTCACAGCAACCATTTCTGTCCGCCCTCGCTGTGTCTGTCAGTCTCCAACCTTGGTGCCCTCCTCCTCTCCCCCGCTCTCTCTCTTTCTCTCACCTCCTCCTGTTTGTTATGAGCCGGTAATGAGAACACGGCGTGAGGGAGATTGCTCAGTTTATCTCCTTCCACCTCGGTCCTGTTGATATGCAGCGTATTACCAACATCTACCAAGTCAGACTGTAAATGCTGCTGTAGGCAGGTTACAAAAATATGGATGAGACAAAGCAGAACATCAACAACAAAAATGAGAATTTAAGCAGAGGAAACCTTATTTAATCACCAGCAGAGAGATCGCAGCTCAAAGCGACGTCTTTCCTCCCTTCATCACTGAGAAAACAACAGAGAAATTTAGATAAGGAGTTGATATACAGAGGACAAAAATACAAGTGGAACAGCTGTAGAGAGAGGAGAAACAGTCACACTCAACCCACAGAGGAGAGGCTGCCGGCAAGAAGAGGTAGAGGCACTTTCCTCCCACATGCTGACAGACAGACAAAATAAAGAGTTCTAGACTCAGACTTAATCTGACACATTTAATAAGTGAATGGGTGGTGTCAAAATACTGTGCTGTAGTAGACAGGACTGTACCTGGACTGTCTGCTGGAAAAAACATGTGCTCCAGCCTTCACAGCCATATAGGTTGTTTGTCCCTATGGTGGCATGTGTCAGGGACCTTCATCGTCATGGTTACAAGAGTTAGCGGTCATCTAACAATAAAAAGAAACTATGGCTCATAATACAGTGAAATAAAGTTATAATGAAATAGTGTTCAAATAAAGTTTTGAACATTTGTAATTGAGTATTTTTACTTTGTTGGGTTGCTAGAGGGATCTGAATGCTTCCTCCACCACTGAGGAAAATTATGCAGCTTTCCTCTCACCAGTCTGCTCTAATCTGCTCTCACACACAAACAGCCACAAATATTTACATGAATCACAGAAACTGTTTTCAGTTTGTAATTCTGCTCTCATCTCTCTGCTGTTTCCTTCCTGTCTGCAGGGATCTCCATGCCGATTCCTGTGCTGGGACTCAGAGACCACTCCAAGGTGTTCAAAGATGGCAGCTGCCTGCTGACAGATAACAACTTTGTGCTGGTCGGCTCCTTCGTGGCCTTCTTTGTGCCCCTCACCATCATGGTCGTCACCTATTTTCTGACCATCAACGCCCTGCAGAATGAAGCCACCCTCTGCTTGGACCAGCTGGTCCCGAGGCCCAAATGGAGCACAACATTCACCCTGAGCTTCTTACCGCAAACCTCTCTGTCCTCTGAAAAACTGTTCAGACGCTCGATAAGCCGTGAGGCAGGTGGCAGAGGAAGCAGCGGCGGCCTGGGAGGCGCCCGCGGGAGCGTCACCGGCTCGCTGTTTGGACGCCGCACCATGCAGTCGATCAGCAACGAGCAGAAGGCATCCAAGGTCCTCGGGGTGGTGTTTTTTCTATTCGTGGTCATGTGGTGTCCATTTTTCATCACCAATGTGCTGGTGGTGGTGTGTGACCCGGCGGTGTGCGATGCAGGACTCATGGGAGGTCTGCTGAACATTTTCGTCTGGGTCGGGTACTTGTCCTCAGCAGTCAATCCGCTGGTCTACACACTGTTTAATAAAACATACCGTGCAGCTTTCCTGCGCTACATCCGCTGCCAGTACCAGCCGCAGAAGAAACCTCTGCAGCTCATACTGGTGAACACCATCCCGCCGCTGGCTTACAACTCCACCCAGCTGCCCCTGGGCGACATCGGGAAGTTACGAAATGGAACAGCGCATTCTTGTGGTGAGGTGAGGGATTGCTCTTTACCCAGGCAGGAAACAGAGATGTGTAGGCCGGACAAAAGCCATGGAGATAAAGATGAAAGCTGTGTGTGAGAGTGGCTGACAGAACAGACTGACACAGAAACAGAAGTAAAAACCTGCTTCAAGGTTTGAGATTAAACTATCACATTTAACCTCTGCGGTCACATCTTTCTTGGGAGCAAAGGATTCAAGGTTTAATGTCAAAGTGCCAAAGACAAAGTGCCTCCCAGTCAGGATTTCAGAGGTTATGTGCGTCCCAATCCCTCAAGCAAATTGAGCTATAAATGATATAAACTTTTTCCTTTCAAAGCAACCTTAGAGGGTTTGTCCTCAGATTCATTCAGCCTCTGATCCTCATCATCAGGGTCTGGATCAGTTGCATAAAGTTTCCTTATTACAACAAAAACACCTTTTGATAACAATTTACCCCAAAATAATGTCAGTGCTTTGTTTCATGTATTTAAATCCCTCAAAGTCTTTACAAGGTTTTGGTCTTAGTGCTGTTTCAGAGCTTTCTCACTGCCAGAAAATGTTTTTTTTTTTTCACTTGAGAATCTTTAAAAAACAACAACAACAACAACTAGATATTGAATTTATCAGTATCATCCAGTCTGAGAGCCAGATGACAGGAATAGGCACAGTCCATGTAAATGATATGAGACGCTCTTGGGTATATCCACTACAAAAGAAGACATAATTTGCCCATTTTGCAAATGACCCTTCAGACAAAGGGGTAAAAAAAATCATAGATTCCTCCCATAATTTCATTTTCCATGGATGCTCAGCTGCAGTGACCTCAGCTCCCCCTTCATTTCACTGGCTCCATGACTTCAGTCAGGTGGCCTCTACCTCCCATCATACCTTTGGGTGGATCAGCAGGGATTAGACTGGATTTCCTGCCACCTTATCAGATGTTAGCGTCGGAGAGGGAGATCCAGGATGAGCCTGACGCACCGGGACTCCAGACAGGAAAGGCTCCTGCTGCTTCTGTGTTTTCTGTTGAAAATAACAACACTAAGAACAAATAGTATGTCTGAGAGCAGATGGTGATGGGGTGACGATGTTACAGACAGACAACGTAAATAAATCTATATTTGTATTTTGTGCAGATATATGTGAATAAATGTACATGATTGTTGAGGTTAAAAAGATTTTTTCACAAGTGAAAGGAGAATTATCGTTCCTGATTACGATGCAGTATGAAGATTGTAAAATGAGGATTTAAATGCAAATGTATCCATTGCCGCACTTTTTTATTGTGTTCTTGATAAACTACCAGTGCACATTGGCACAAAATATCAAGGGTTTTCTGCAGTCTTTACACATAGTGACACATGATCTGGTTGCCACGTGTTTAAATATCATTTTAATAATTTAGACCTGCTGTATTAGACTAAAGAGAGAATCATCTGGACATAGGACAGAAGCTAGATTAATTCATGATGGTGGGTTTGTACCATGGATGTATTATCAAGGTGTGTTCAGACCTGAGCCATGGACCTCAGATTAGATATAGACTTGGTCCAAAATACAGTTCAGACAGGACAATATCTCACAGAATCTTGCCACTAAACTAACGTTCAGAATATTTAGCTCATTCATGATACAAAATAGTAATAATTGACCTTGAGGTGTCATGACAACAGTTTTACAGACATATTTTATATCTTCAGGGAAATGCAATTTGGGACCTGGGATTTATTTTTGTTGCAGTACCGTATTTGGCCACTGTGAAAAATGTGCAACTCTCCAACACTCTGTTAGTACATCCATGGCTTGCACAATGACTACCATGTTCAGAAAAGCCTTGAAAACCAAAAGGCAACAACAAGAAGAAAATTAATGTGGAGTAAAAGTTAAATGTAAAGAAAAAAAATTGACAAAAAAACAAATTTGCACATAAGTTTTCCTTTGGTGGAAGTGGAATGTAATGAAGAGTTCATTTCCAAGATGCTAAATATCCATTCACAAGAGGGTTTATAATGTTATTAGCCAAAAACCTTTTTAAAATGTAATGAAGTTGGTTAAAATTTTCTACAACAAATCATATCACTGTCACTTTTTGAAGTAGTGGCTATTTCATCTTGGACCAGAATTCTTCACATGTAATGAGAAGGCTAAAGCTAGCTCAGGGTATATTAAAAGTTAAAGAAGGACTTGATGCATGTTGCACTAAGTGTGAGTGACTGGTAAAAGGTTTTTTCGGTCAAAGCAGGCAGCAGCCAGGTTATTTATCATTACAGCTGCTGTTAACAGCAGGTGAGGAACTATCGGATAAATGTGGCTCACAGAACAGCGATGCTGCAACTGTAATGATACAAGAGAAATATAAAATCAGCAGGCGTCTGCTTTTAGCTTTACAGAAACATTTAGCAGCGATGCAATTTCTTCTACCTGCTGAGTCACAACCTGCATTTACATAGAAACAGAAAAGTCTGATTCTTCAGCTCCGAATAATTGGGAAGCTGCTCAAATCTTACACATGGAACACAAACAAGGTCATCAACCGCCAACTCATGCCCTGTTTACACAACAACAGTTTTGTTAAAAACTCAAAAGCTTTTCCTTTGCATTTTAAAACGTTCAGCATTCACGTAATGCTACACACTTCATGCACACTGATCTATGTAAATGATTGAAAATGCAGTAGTATACTAATATGTAATTTGATTGAGTCTGCAGCACAAACACATAGTCCACCAGTGTTGTTGCTGTTCTATTTCCACATGGCTGTTTTCACAGTGACAGTAAGGGTGGCGTTTATAAAGATTACACTCTGGAAACTTGGTTTCTCTGGTTTCAGAAGTTTGTGTTTTCAGGTCCCAAAACACTGTTGTGTGAATGAAAGGCCAAACCACCACAAAGGTTTACAAAAACTGTTGTTGTGTAAACAGGACCTGAATGGATGTCATATTAGATCCTGATTTGGACATCCTGTTTTGATCAATGACACAACATTTCAAGGCTTTATGCTAAGCTAAGCCAACCAGCTGTAGCTGTAGCTTGACAATTACTGTACAGACGTGAGAGTGGAATAAATCTGAATATCTAACTTCTGAAACATCGGAAAACTGAGTTTGGTTTTCTAAAACAGTTTTGTCTCTGCTCATGAGATAGAAACTAAATCCGCAAAGCCAAATGGCCATGCTGTCATCTGATAGTTTGTTCTGTTTAAACCGTGTCATGATGATACTGCCTGAAACCCACCAAACTAAAACCCATGGTGTAAAAGAAACCCTGAATTTGAAGGCTTCTGAATCGGCCATCTTTGTATCTGTGTAAGTGCAGCTGTGGTGGGTGAAGGACTGTGGTTCGACCATCTTGTTAGCCTTTGTTGTGTTGCTCATTCTGGTAGCTACCAGGCCCAGTTTGGGTTTTTTAATGGATTAATTGAGACGACGTAGCTGCTGTCTGTGTGTAGTTCTGTTGCTGTTGCAGTGATGTGAGGACCATCAACACCTTCCTGCTGAAGTAACTCTGGATCCACAGCGTAACTCTGGAGCTGTTTTTTTTAAAACTACAGTAGTGTCTGTTTTGGAATTTGATGTTTGATGGTGACAGTCACATTTCTTTTGTATGTCAACTGTATGAAACAGTTTTTCGCTTCCTTGTTTTGAAAGTAAAAAAAAAAAAAAAACTGGAGATAAAGTGAGTAAAGAGTTTTATTTATTCACCTCTTCAGTAGATGAATAAATGTGTGTAGATATAGAACAAAGCTTAATTTCTGCAGTAATGTCTGGATACACCTTCTCATTCAATGGTTTTTCTTTATTGTTTTTGCTTATTTTCTACAATGTAGATTAATATTGAAGACATCAAACTATGAAGGAACGCATATGGAATTATATGGTAAACAAAAAGTGCTAAACAAACCAGAATATGTTTTATATTATAGATTCTTCACAGTAGCCACCTTCTGCTTTGATGACAGCTTTGCACTCTTGGCATTCTTTCAGTCAGATTCATCAAGTAGTCACCTGAATGAGAAGGTGTGTCCAAACTTTTGACTGGTACTGTATAAAGGATATGTATGTATAAAAACTACATGGATGCGTACAGTACTTCACACTCCCACACATAAACTGGTATTTATAGAGGCAGAACACGTCACCACAGGCAGACCTCAGATCAGCAGACACACAGTTTTCATGTGGCAGATATAGGTGGTATAATTATAAGGTGAGAGACACAACCTTATGGGTCAACATTTGTTGCTTAGGTTTCGTGGCAGTGTAGCAGGTGTCGACTAAACTGGTGCACAGTCAGAAGCTACTGGCAAACACTGTGGATCATCAGGTTTATTCTTACTGTCATTTACATTTTATCCTCACAAACACTTCTCTCACAGTCGAGCTCAGCACAGAGTATTAAACTTAAGACTAGCTTGAGATGTACAGAAATATAATAAAATACAACACAACATAAAGAACAAAGCTGCTACTTTTATGTTGTGAACTCAATTTACTTTTAACTTAAGCTTGTTTTAAACTTCTGCATCAGATGGACACACTCTCCACTGTCGATCTGCAATTACACCACCAAAACACTAGGTGGCAGTGGGTTTTTACATACTTCATTCACCACTGAGAGACGTATGAGCTGACCAATTAGAGCTGTTGAGGTCTGTATCACCACGATGTGTGGTTGTATTTGTAGGGAGGTCAGGCTACAGCGAAATTACGGCGTCAGTATAAATTGGCCTTTATCCCAAATCAGCACTATCTTGATGTGTATGTCAACTGACACAAAATTTTCCATAAAAGGAAAATAAAATTTAATTGTATGGACGCTCACAACTGTCTTGAGGACTATTTCATTTTACAATGGAGAGCTGAAGGACTGATCCTAAAACCAGGAAGTAAGTTAGCAAGTTAGCATGTTAGCACGTTAGCACTTCCTGTTCCCTCGTCCCAGAGTCAGTGTGTTTCTGGTTAAATGTCTGAAATAAGGTCTGTGGTTTTAACACAAGCTCAAGACATTTTCAGGTTTGATTCTCCGACATAAAATGGGTCAGTAAATCCCCCACTCCTGATGTTTGAAGCTTTTACGTGTCTTAAAAAAGGCGGTTGCTAACGAGTGTCTAAATGAGACTACAGAGGTTGTCGGGGACGTTAACATGAAAACCCATCTACTCACCAGTCCACCTTTACAGCCTCGTTGTGTTTCTACTCACGCTCTTTCAAACTCTCACTAACTTTCTAAGAAGGCGTTTTAGCATTAACTGATCTCTGATCAGTTCAACCACTGAATTTGTCTGTTTACATACATTCAAGAAAACCAACTGCAATCAGACAGAGACTCAGAGTTCTGAGACATTTTTAGATTTGTCTCTGTGGACTTTATTCAGACTCTGACTCCACCTGAAGGACGCTGAGTCAGTTTTCATTTCTAACTTCTACTTTCAGTCGTTTTTTTTTTTCTTTGTTCTTTCTGCATCATAATTAAATGTTCTTTCCGAACAATCACAGAGGGAGCACCACTCCCCCTACGCCACTGCTCTTTACTGAAATAACCTACCCTTCCCTCGCTTCATTAGCAATGATTCATTTTCAGACTAAAATAAATTTGGAGGTCCACATGCACACTCTGGAACTTGTGATAAAAATTTGGGAGGAGAGAGAAAGAGAGAGAGAGAGAGCCTGATATTGTACTAATCTGATTCGCCCACAGCAAGTACTGTCCAACCATCCAATTTGTCTTTGTGAAGAATTTATCTTTGCCCCATCTGTCTTCTTCTGCTGTTTAAAATAGCACCAGCCAAGAGCTGTTCAGAGAGCACACACACACACACACATATTACAGAGTACCATTAATTGCAAAGTAAGCTTTCATCAGAGATTTGACCCTGAATGATACAATGCAACTGTTTGTTGCTAGATATTTGGTCATAAACCAAACTATTGGACAAATAAAATGTGACCCGATGATGACACTGGATCAAACGTCAGAGGACCCAGCAAAGATTCATCCTCAGAGGAAAACAAATGACTGTAAAACATTTCAAGGCAATCACGTTTAATATTAGGCTGAAAACATTTCTATATAAACCAAGTTTAGCCTTTTTTAAACCTGAACATCAAAGTGTTTTAAGCTGCATATCATCAAATCATTGCTGAACTGACAAAGCTAATTATGTTGATTTTCTGAAAGGGTTTATCTGACTCACTAAGATCATGGGCTGTCCATCCATTTGTTTGTTTTTTTGGGTGATGATGGCAGAGAATTACAGATCCTCTCCCCAGCAGCACTTTCCAGCTCCACCTGGAGGATCCTGAGGCGTTCCCAGTGCAGATGGGATAAATAATCCCTCCAGTGAGTTCTGGGTCTACCATGAGGTCTCCTCCCAGATGGACATGAAAACCTCCAAAGGGAGGAGCCCAGGAGGGCTGGCTCCTTTTAACGCAGTGGTCCCAGGAGTCGGCACTTTGATGTGGTGGACGGGTTTGTGTGTCCCATTGATCCTGGGAGCTGTGTCAGGGTCTGGTTCCAGGGAGGGACCAGACTGGTGCAGCCACTTTTGAGCTTGGCTGCCTCACCTGGACTGGGGAAACCAGGTCGGCCCTTACTGGAGCCAGACCTGGGAGGGGAGCTCACGTCTGGTGGCCAAGCCTGTAGCCATGGGGCCCGGTCAGCCTTAGTCCGAGAAGACTACATGGTGCTGCAGGGATGGGTGTTGAGGTCAGGTGGTAGGCATCACAGACCGGTTCACAACGTTATGGACTGATACATTTGAGCTAAGTGTTGCACAGTCATGGTGATCCATCCCAAAGTTGTTGAGATATTTCGGTGTGGTCTGACAGGTCCCTACAGTAACTGAACATTCACAGTCACAGCTCTGATTACTGACGTTTTAAAACCCACAGAAATCAGAGAATCTTGATGTCTCGTTACACAATTATTAGACTGACAGAAATATTTCTGATTTCTGGTATGCACCCCACCCCTGTGAAACCTCCCTGGTGTGTAAACTAATGACAGTGTGTGTGTTGAGACTCTATAATCCTCTGGGTGGGTCATAATCCATCAGCCTGCAGATCATGGTCGTGAAATGTCAGTCAGCATGACCGCCCTGATTGGTGCACCTACTGCTCCACACACCACACACACACACACACACACAGAGGACATATCATTACCCTTTAATACACACATATCTCCTCTTTTTTTAAGCTTGTCCCGTTTGAGCCATAAATTATTCAAACAGGCGATCTCTAGAATATCCTCCCCTCCTCAGCTTTCTCACCACAAACACAGAGATCAGGCAGAATCAGACACACAGGAGAATTTTTAAGGGTAATTTACAGTGAATACTTCACTTTCTGGAAAACTTTAATGCCCAAACAAAACATCAGCTCACTAGGTAAATGGCAACAAGTGACCCTGCAGACTTTCCTCTGAGTTGTGGTTGTCTTAGGTTGTTTGGTAGAACAAGTTTAGATTTGAAGTTGGTTTCTGTAAGCACATGGTAATTAAAGGATTCCTCACAAATCCCTCCAGAGATAGGCGTAGGCAGAGGAGGGGATTAATTACAAATCAGAGAGGAGGGGAAGAGAGGGAGAACACAGGAAGAGAGGAAAATGAGAGAGGGTTTGGAAGACGATTAAATGTGCAGTAAAGACACGACAACAGAGAGAGAGGGGGAGAGAAAACAGATGATGAAACTGTCGAAAGGGCAGGAGGTGGAGGGATGACAGGAGGAGATGATGGTGGCATGAAAGGGAGGAGAGGAGGGTGAAGGGGTGAGAGAGGGAGGAGAGAAATGAGGTCAGGGTAAGGAAGGACTGAGGTGAGGAGGTGACAGAAGAAAAAGGAAAGGAAGGTCAAGAGGGAACGACGAGGAGGGAAAGAAGTCAGTGCCTGTGCCAAAAATGATATGACAGTCTGTCCTCCCTCCATTTTGTCTTTCCCTCGCTCTTCATCCTCTCTCCTCCCATCACTCCTCTCTCCTCCCTCACAGGATCATCTGAAAGTGACAGATGTCAGAGAGAAACATGACCTCTGTCATTTCCCTGCAGAATGGTACAGGGAAACATTTACAGCTCTCTCGTTCACAGGAGCTTCTTTAATGCTGCTTCATTTTACACACACTTTCAATAAAGAGGGGACAGAGTTCACACATTTTATTTTATGGATTTGTGCTGTTGTATTCTGACTTGCAGCTCTAACTCAGGTCAGTAATAATGGATAACTTCCTCCATTTTGGACTCTGCAGACCTCTGCTCTGTCCGAGGTCAGGACAGCCTGTTGGCTGCTGTCAAAGTTTCTCATAATGAAACTGAAGCTTCTGAGGTCATTGAAGGTGTCACGGCTTCCCCCCCTGCTTGTGTCTCCACCTGGACTCCGCCCATCCCAGACTCCTCTCTCTTCACCGCCTGCCGTATATATCTACCCTGGTCCTTCGTCCACTCGTCACCAAACAGTTGGTACCTGAATCTCAGCCGCTCAGTTTATCTCCTGCGCTGTAACCAGTCCCTGCGTCGTGTCTCAGAGATGTCTTATGTTTATTGTTGGAGACATTTTGTTTCTCTGGCAACATCATCATCAGCAGCAGTGCTGACATGTCAAATGTTAAAACATCATGTGATGAAACCAACAGCACAGAAATGATTCCTCTGGTTTCAGGTGTTAAAGTCAGTTGTTTTACACTGAGTGTCCTCTGATTACTCCTCTGCTGACAGTCTCTCACAGGCCTCTGTTATATCCTGAGATCTGCAACCAAATGTTTACAGTCTGTGCTTTCTAATTATTCTCTTTGTCTTCCAGCTTTTAGTTTCAGCTCGTCCACAGCTTTTACATCAGTGACAGAAGAGATGTTTTAACTTCTTATTTCAGTCCTCAAGGCAACAAACTAATGAATTTAACTTGACTGAACACAGCAGAGGTGAGATAAACTGGTATTGTTTCAGGAATTATGAGTTTATCAAAAGCTTCTCAAGGTTAAATATTGACTTTGATGATGTGACTGGACCTTCACCGACTCCCCTAGAGGCCAGGTTTGTGAGTCAACTATAAAACCATATCAGGGGGTGTGTTGGCGGGAGGAGATATCACAGAATTGATCCCAAACATTTTGCTCATTTACTGCCTCCTGATCCTTTCCTCTCAGTCTTTTCCCCAGAGGAGATCTCACAGGGATTATATTGAGATCTTTGCCTCAGCATTCAGGCTCTGCCAGTTTATTGATCATCGTCTGCATGTGTGGTTTTATACTCCTGTTTACTCTCAGCAGGAGGGTGGTTTTCTGACTCGATTCAAGCATCTGTTCATCATCGTGATGGATGGAGTTTCTCCATTGCTCGCAGAGGAGGGCAGATTGATCCATGACGACAAGGAATAATCTGGCCAGCTTTCCCTGAATGTGTAAATCCTCTATGCTGCATCTGCATTTACTGACATTAAACTGAAAAACTGAAACTGTAAATCAGCTGCAGATTTATCAGTGATGGATCTGAATCAGCAATGCAACACTAAAATGTCACATGTGGAAAGTCTAGCATGCGTAGAAACACCTGTTTTGCAGTCAGTTGTGGTAAAATTTGACTAAGAATAAAGCTCAGACTCCATCTCAGTCACTAATGTGTTCTGCACAGATCAAAAAACCCCAAGTGTAAATGCATCACGAGGCGTTCAAGACAGATTGAATCCTCATTGATTCTCACCAGATGTTAAAGGTTGTATATGGAGAAATCCCTGACACCTGTGGACATTAAGTGAACTGCAGTCTGTGTCCTGTTACTAGCATCCATAGAGTTCTTATCCCTAGTCCCTGTCTTTACCAGCCCTCACTGAGTGTTTGATGGAGGTGCACGAGTCGCAGTCCGACCGTGAAGATAACATTACAGACCAAGCAGAGGTTAGCCAGGTAGCTGTGACTTAGCTACACTGCAGGGATCCAGCGTTGGTTTGTTAGCCGATGAAGTGATTATCAAAGGTGAGCTCGTCGATTTATCGGCCAGATCAGATCAGATCAGATCGTTATCCACTCAACACAGTAGTTTGCTACTGATCTGTCCATGTTAGCAGGCAAGCTAACGCTAGAGAGCAGTAACGTTAGCTCACCTGTCCAATAGGAAGAGAGACAGCTCAGGGTCAGGTTTGATCCCCAAAGACGAACAAAGGTCCCTCCATGAACCAGATGCTGATGTTGACCCCAGTCTTCCCTCGATGTCGCTCCAATTCTACGTTTGGCCAAACGAGCTTCATCAGATAAAGTTTTCTGGTCTGTGTTTTTGTGTGGAGTTTGTGTTGAAGTATTTCTTGTGTCGGGAACCAGACGTTTCATAACGGCGGCGGACTCGGATTCTGAATCCAGGAGTGAACATCCTGAAAACTTGACCCGAGTCCTTTAGATAGAAATCAGTCCACAGGGTGTTATAGACAACAGAGGAGTGAAATGTCTTACATGTAAATTACTTTAAATTGTTCCACACAGTTCTCTATTAAAGTAAAAGTCCATTTTCATTTGCCTATTTTAAAAACTTTTAATCTATAAACGTAGCTGGAAGTAGTTGGACAGAACTACTTTTGAAGTCAAACCCAGCCCCAACACTAGAGCCCAAAGTCTTCAGAATACCACCACCAACAGTAAAAACCCTCCACTGTACATTTCCTCTTTTATTGTTAATGCTCAGAACCTTCTGGTCTCCTGTGCCGTGAACCTTATTTGATTGTAACATTTCCTTGCTGAGGTCCTGGTGTGGAGATGAAGTGTGAGCTGATATGTTTAAAATCAGAGATGGGAAATGGTCTTCAGAGAAATCAGATTTCTGGAAGACGCTCAAGGACATTTTTAAGTGTTGATTATCACATTTTTATATCAGAACATCTCTTCATTTTAAAACAGGCTTCCCCCAGAGAGAACTCCTCTTCACACAGGCTGACTTTTATTATCTGAAGAGGATGATGAGGAGGAGAGAGAATAGTGAGCAGGACGAGGTGGGAGGAGGAGGAGGAGGAGGACAGACTGACATGTGCTTTAATAAAACAACTCATAAACACGAAAAATCTCTCACACCCACATTCACACACCCACAAAATGAGGACATGTTGGTCATTTTATCTGTGAGTTTTTAACTCACAGACAAGAGCAATGCTGCTCCTTTAGTTTTCTACGTAGAGCATCAGCTGGTGAGGTTGATGCCTCTTTGATTGGGGAATAATAGAAACACCTGCCAGTACAATACAGTTCGACAGCAGCACAAAACCCATCCTCCATAATGATCATACAGTTTCATCAACACCTAGAGCCATTTAGGTCCTAATACTGAAGAGAGATCCCTTTAGTCTAACCAGAAACATCACTATATATCACTACCAGACTCCACTGAGCTGCTGGAATACCACTGCCTCCATCTGTTAGTGTGTTTATTGTGTGACTCTCAGTCGTGGAAGAATTAATGGGACGATATGAAAATTTCATGTCATGATAATTCTGGCTATAATTCTTGTGATATTCATAAACATTTAAACTCCAAAACACACTGAAATCACTTTTCACTGCATCACGGAGATGACACATCACACAGTGAAAACCAATCAAACAATCTTTGGGTAATTATAAATCATGAACTGTTCCTTATGGCCTGTGACCAAATTAATGTCACAGTTAACATTTAAGGAAAAACTAAACTGAGATCACAGCTCCGCTCTGGTCTGAGACTGCGGAGCTACTCGCTGTTTAGCCACATAGCTAACGTTACCTGTCTAACGTTAGCTTGTGATTAGACATTTAGACAATTAGACATGTTAGCAGGTGATTTAGACATTTAGAGAAGGGCAGTGTTTGTATAACTGAACCGACACTTCCTACATTCAGTAACTGACAGTAACGTAATTTATTTTACCTGGAGTTTCTTTCACAGTATTTCTACACATCTGATTTAATTCAGTGAACAAAATCAGCCATAATGACAGGCTCAGTATTTTTGGAATGACTGGAAAGATGCAGCTCCCCCTTGTGGCAGTTCAGTATAAATCAATACGGGAGTCTATGTTTGCTAGATAGATTTTCTCTAAGTCACTCGGGAGGATATTAACAATTATCCCCATTCATTATCATCCTGGTGAAGGAAATTCACTACGATCAACTTGTTGTTTTTGTGTTCTGCTCAGTTAAATTCCTGTTTTTTGTCAGTGGAGTGTGGTAGTGATATATAGTGATGTCTCTGGTTAAAGAAAACATGGGGAAAGAAAGCCCACATTCAAAAATACTGTATCCTTCAAAAGTACAGGTTCTGCATTTTCATCTCATCGTCCAGCAGCACACTGAGCCTCCTCCTCCTGCTGTGATTTACCACCAGATTACATTAATCCAGCCATCTTTAGTCCCTGTTTACACCCAATTCACAGCATTACTGCTGGCCTGTGCCTTTCCAACACTGTCCAATGAATCCTGCCTGTAAAATCCAGCAGGCCCACACACTGGCTGACAGATTACAGCATAATGTATGTGAGAGACAGAAAACAAAGAGATGGAGGAAGAGACAGGGAGGAGATAGAGATGAGGAGAGACAAAGGAAAGAGGCAAATTATCTAAAAAAGATAAGGGTAAGATTAAAAAAAGAATCAACGAGGAACGAAACAAGAAAAACAACAGCAGCTTTTTGTTTATTTAAGTGATATTCAGAGACTTCTCAGAGGAGTAACTCTCTGCCTCCACCGTCCACAGTAACTCCACAGTAACTCCACAGTAACTGTGTGAACGTGAAGGAGCCAAAACACACGACTGAGGAGTTCACAGAGCTGAAACAGAACCAGCACCGTGACCGTTCATTTACATGAAGAGGATCTGCCATAAGAGTTTGTTGCTGTAGAAGCTGATGTGACCGGTCCTATAGAAAGAAAAGAGAGAGAGGGGGTTGTCATGGCGACTATTCAGTTCTACAGCCTGCTGCTGCAGTGGCTGCTGGGAAACGAGGGATAATTGGCCCTGTAAATAAAAGAGAAGCAAAACAATACATCAGCTGAGAACACACACACACACACACACACACACAGGCTGGTGGGAACAGGAGGACCAGGTGTATATGTTGTGTGTTTGCTGTAATGAAGCTGCGCTGCGTTCACTGACTTTCAGTTCAGTTTATTCTAAATATAAATGTACAATTAACGCGTGCAGGGTGGAGCAGTGGTTAGCACTGTCTCCTCAGTATCTGATCGCACGACACTTTGAGATCAAGCAGAAGTATGTTGTTTTTCAGCTGTTAGATTTCTTCTTCTTTTTAACTCCATGTCTCCTCCCAGGCACCATAATTTCCCACCTACTTTGTCTCTTTGCATGTGCATGATATCCTGTTCTGGGACCTCTCCTGGCTGCAGGAAATGCAGCAAATCCTCCTCCATGATTCTTGTTTTTAATCGATTCCCAAAAGGTCAGAAAAATTCTCTTAAAAGTTAATCAAGATCTCGCAAAAGTACGTCTTTTTAAAACTTTCCCTCCATGTCCCTGCTGCTGTGACAACACAGAGGTGTGCCAGGCCAGTAGATGGCGATGTAACCTGATGAGTCTGCAGCACAAACACAGCTCGACAGTCTGTCGTTGTTGTTGTTGTTGTTGTTGTTGTTCTGCTCAGGCGTGGCTGTTTGCAAACTGAAACCTGGTTTCAAAAGTTTTCAGGCCCCTAAATGCTGTTGTCACGTGAACAAAACCAAACAAAGGTTTACTGTTTTGTACAAACACTGTTGTCGTGTAAACGGGACCTGAACTGCTGCCAGACTGGATCCTGATTTTGATCTTTTCTTACAGGGGTGGATATTCTGTCTTTGGACATCCTGTTTTGTCCAATGAGTGAACAGTAAAGTAAATCCAATAAATCTTGCAATGAAAGAGCATTTCCAGCCTTTATGCTAAGCTAAGCTAACCGGCTGCTGACTGTAGCCAAAACTGTTTTGTCTGCTCATCAGATAAAAGTCAAATGAAGACTTTTGGATCAGTCTCTTTCACACCAAGACAAAAACATTAACGCTGAGGTTTGAGCTTCACTGACTGAGATCAGTGTATTTGTCCAACAGTACAAATGACTCCTGAGGAATGTAATGAGCCTGATCACTGTAGTGTACTGTGTACTGTGTTTCCTGCTCATGTTCTGAAACCTCAGGCTGTTGTGTTTCACTCAGAGACACAGGCAGTGGAGTATATGATAGATAATTAGAGAGAGGAGACGAGGGGATTCATGTTCTTAAGGTCCACCTGTTGCCTTCACTCGTCCAATCCAAGCATAGATACTGCTGTTTAATAACAAGGTTCATGTAGAGAACATTTTAGCCACAACATTAAAACCAGCTCCATAAAACTGGGCTCAGTGGATCCTCTGGGTCCTCCATGGATCTGGCTTGTTCTGGATCATCCCACAGATGCTGGATCAGATCAGGATCTGGGGAGTCTGGAGACATGAGGCTGGCTTCACTGAACCTAACAACCACAGTCTGCATAAGCACATAATTCAGTCAGAAAGCTACTCAGGAGGAATGACTGTGACTGTGTAAGTTAATGAGCTCCATTATTAGATCTATTACATTTGAACATTCCAATAAATGAATGTGTTGCTTAGACGTATTCCTGTGGCGTGAATGATGTTTTATTATTTCAGCTGCAACCCTGGTGGTAGCAAATAAAAAATAAATATAAAAACATAGGCAGTGGTGAGTAGGTTTAAGTACAAGGCTTTAGTGCTTCAGCCTCTGTACAATCTAAGCACAGTGAAATGGCATTGACTACTTTGCTTCAGTGCTGGTGACCATTAAGTGATGGTCACAAGTCATCTGGGGTTAACATCATCATTTAATATACAACAGTCATATGTCATAGGATCTGCATTGTTTACATTTCATGTACCTGCTGTGACATGGAAGCCTTCTTTTGTAGACTGTGTGAGTGTGTGACCAGGGAACACTACAGAGGCACTGAGTAGCTTTGTTAGAGCACGTGTCACCTTATGTACTGCCCTGCACACAGTGTTCTTATTCAAGTTCTCATCGTCACCCACAGCACACAGAAAACTGCCACTGGCGAAGTAGCGCAAGGCAATGCAAACAATGCACTGTAAGTGCATGACTGGCACCATAGAAGCTGACACAATTCCCTCGGATGAGAATCTGTATCTTTCGTATAGTATAAGTGTTGGGGAAAGCCAAAGAGTTTTGACGATCTCTGACAACTCTTCCTCTCCTGAGAGACCCTCTCTTGAACCACCGTCGTAAGACTGAAAATCCAGCGTTAAACCTGAAGTTACGTCGCTAACCGCTAATCCTGCTTGGTAGTACAGGCCTCAGTCAACACCTTGGTCTGTTGTGTTCCTGAGACATTTCTTGGCAGTTGCTGCCATGTGGTGGGTTTGTCCTGCTGGGGGAGGACTCTGTTGTCATGGGGGGTGTTTGATCTGGGTGGTACAAGTCAAAGTAACGTCCAGATGAGTGAAGGAGCAGAGGTTTCCCAGCGGAGCTCTGGACTGTGACCAGATGATCAGCGTTATTCACTTCACCTGTCAGAGGTTTAATGTGGAGGCTGATCACTTTAAGTTCATGTGACACGATGGAAATGACAGATAACTGAACGATAGATAATTAAAATCAGTTTACTTTTATCTCTGATTAACAACAAGAAAAACTTGCTGATGAATGATGAACGTTGTTTAATGGTTGCTTTGTTAATCAGATCAGTGAAATGTAATCACCTGCTGACCTGAGTCTGAGTTAGAGCCAGACTCTGCTTCTTTTCCTCTGCTGAAAAAATCTGTTCCAAATCTGTCTCAGTTGTTCGTTAGCACATTGTTAAATATTTCACCAAGTTCAATTCAAATCTGTGAGGTGGTTCTGATTCATATCTAACAGTGAGGCCAAAAACAACCTGTTTGCCAGAGGAAGCAGAGGAAACGAAGATAAAGAGTTTAAACTCATGACTGCAGCTCTGCAGGGTGTTTGAGCTACATGCTCAATGCTACATCAGCGTGCTAACATTTGCACTTAAAGCTCCCCTGCACAGTTTTCTTGGAGTTTTGTTTCTAATTTCAAAATTCAGTTGTTTACATCAGCCTGCAGCCGTCCATCATGCATCACATCCACCTGTAGTAATGTGAAACCTCTGAATACAGACTCACCACAGTAACCACATTAGCATGCTGCACTCCATTCATTCACAACAGGAACAGTCTCTGAACTTATCGATCGCACCTTGTGTAACGTATGTGGGGTTCTCCATCTTGTGGTCCCAGTCTAGAGGGGAACTCAGTTATTTTAGTTGATATTAACCTAATATCAGAATCAGAATCAGACTTTATTGCCAAGTAAGTTTGCACAGTGATAGTAAACAAACAGTGATAGTAAATAAAATTTCCACACAAATTAACAAACAAAATAAAACACAACGTGCACCAACACACCGAGGCAGCCATCCGCAGCGCCATCTTGTCGATTAATATCACAGAGCAGGATCAGCAAAGCCAAAAAACAAAGCTGTCTTTCTTGGCTGGAAGATTCTCTCTAGCAACAAAGTCTCTCAGCAGTCAGATCCTCCTTCCTGCTACAAAATGGACAGCAGAATATAAACCAGGCTGGGCTTATAAGGTTACAGAGGAATGAACAGTGTGAGGAGAGGCAGATAAGATATGATGCTTGTGGTTTTGGCAGCAGGAGATTAAGATACAGATGACAGCGAGAGAGAACAAGTACAACATGTGGGGTGTTTTAAACTGAAGATAGAATCAGGAGAGAGCATGTAGAGGACATCAGGAGATAAACAGGATTAAGATACAGCATTTTAACACATTCAGGGGTTTTGCCCAACAGATTTATGAACTCAGATTAATGAATCATTTACAGTATGAAATGTGTGGATTCGTACAGGCAGAGGTAACATGGAGGCAAATTAGTACTGAAGTCCTCAACACTGTAAAATCTGAAGCCATGTTATATAACATGGAGTGCACTGCAGCTCTGTGATACAAGCCAATTAGGCTTTTTTTCTGACGCATATAGAAACAGTATTCACTGTGTTTTGACATGAAACGTCACACAGTTGTGCATCAAACAGGGTGAAACTGTCTCGGAGGTGGAAACTGTCCTGCAGCATGTAAATCACACACAGGAACATGGTGTTCCTTAATCTGTGGACTTTCAAGTTAGTGTCAACATGTCTGTAAATGAGACGCAGTTCAAAGAGGCTGTTATAAGCTGCTCTCTTTCATAACTCAAAGTCAAATCTGGGGATATCAGCTCAGATGTTCACTGCGAGATAACCTTCTTTAAATCTGCTTAGATATCGCAGAAACATGCACTTTGATCTCAGTTTCTTGGGTTTCAAGAAACTCAAGGACGATTTACAAAAACCAAGACACAGGACACAACAGATAAACAGAGACTAGAGGCTGTTGGCCTTGTTGAAGAGGTCAGGCTTGAGGTCTGTCACCTTGGTGTGACAGACAGAAAGCAGAAAAGAAAAGAAAGAAGGAAGAAAGAAAATCACGAACAGGACTCCATGTTGACATGAGCCTGGAATGAGAGAGTGGAGTCCAGAAAGACACCCAGGTTGCAGACTTCTGGAGGTTTGGAGATGAGGCAGCTGTCAGGTGTCTGGAGCATGTTCTCTGATGAGCTCTGTTTTATTGCTGTTGAGCTTGAGTAGGTTTGATGACATCCAGATTTTAATTTCATACAGACAATTGATGAGTGGTTGTGGGCGGAGCTGGGTGGAGGGTTTGATGCTGAGATAAAGCGGTGTGTCGTCAGCATAAGAACGGAACTAGAGACCGAGACCAAGAGGGAGCATGTAGATGGTGAGGAGAAGGCGTCCAAGCACAGAGCCATGAGGCACACCGTGGTTGACTGGGCCTGGAGGTGCAGCAGGAGCCTCCCATGGTGATGAACTGTTCAGTAGGACTGAAACCAGGAGAGTGCTGAACCGGTGAGTGTGGAAACAGGAGCTGCTAATAGTTACTTTTAATGGTGGCAGTGCCAAAAAATCAACTAATTCTAGTTTTAAAAATGAGACTCCAGTTCACCTTTTCTTCTGTGGGTGCCTCCAAAGCATATAAAGGACAGTGTGCCACCTTCTTGGGGTAATAGTGCAGGATATAGTGTCACACTCCATTTCCCTCTAGTGTTATTTTCCTCGATGCTCCACCTCTGCTCTGGTGTCTTTACGCTTATTAAAGTCAGACCCTCTGGCATCCAGACTTGTGCCTCAGTCATCAGCAGCGAAGCAGAAAGATAAATTAACAGGAAAGGAACATTTTTCCATGAGCTCTGGGATGAAAGAAACAACAATGCACCTGCAGAGTTTAATGGCCTGTGTGGTTGTTGTTACACACTCTCAGTGTTTCTGACAAGCAGTAGAAATGATGAATGGAAAATAATAATGAGCAAATTACTTTGGTGCAATGACGTCTTCATCTCGTTACAACAAAGGAGGGAATCATGGCTCTCTGCGGAGAGCACAATTACACTGTCAATTAACCTTTATTAACAGCATCACACCTGCGCTGTGATGCTGTTAATAAAGTGACATTTTGTGATTTGCCCTCAGACACAGGTTATTGGAAATGTTTAATTCTAATTGTAACCTAATGGGCGCTGGCAGGTGGAGAAACGCTGAGGAGAGACAGAAATGAACAGTTTGGACGTAGAAAGCAGATTTAAAGATGGTGAATAAGAAGGAGAAAGTATTATTAAAAGTCTATTTAACAGTGGTGCAAAGTAATTCTGAGGCCTTTGCACTTTGAGTTTTTCTGTTTATACTTAAACTACTCCACATTTATCTGACAGCTGCAGCATCCATCCATCCATCCATCTGTACCACCTTTAAGGGTCACGGGGGGCTGGAGCCTATTCCAGCTGACACTGGGTGAGAGGTGGGGTACATGCTATCAATTTGTACATCAATTTATTTTTTCAAACTTTTGTTTTTGTCATGAGTACTTTCACACAGAACAGAAATATTACGCAGCGAAAAAGTGATGTAATTTTCGGAAGGACATTGATTTTTCTGAGCTTTTGCTCCATGAATTAAGACGTCACAATCGCACAGACTGGGGCCCCAAAACAAGGCTGTCATGTGAACAAAAGACCGAACCACAACCAAAGATTTAGTTTGTATATGAAATAATAACCTTATAAAATACTTCACAAAAGAAAAGAATACTGGTTACTGCCAGTCATCCAGCAGAGGGCACCTCTGGGTGCAGGCAACATTGTAGATTTACACATAATACTGACAGTGTAATGGTGCAAGTCTGGTTGAAAATTGGCAAAGTCGCCCTTTAAGAAATGAACCAAACATGATCTTCTTCACGGGTCCATCTGAGACTGACAGAGATGATCTCCCAACAGCTGGTGGAACAGATTCTCCAGTCTGTGCCATTGAACCACCACAGAAGAAGAAGAGGATGCATGGAGTGCCAGTCAAAGCCTGTAGCTCAGTAACTGTGAGAGAAATGAGAGAAATCCAATCAAGCACCAAGCAGAGGCCTCTTTGATCTGCACTGACAGACAGACACATCCTTCACCATGAGTCAGTGTGAACACAGAATAAACAGACTTTAACCTGGTGTATCAGTCAGAGCTGTGAGTGGATGTTCTGCTCTGATGACGGGTCAGGTCTCAGCGTCCACAGCCTCCGTTTGATGGATGTGTTTACCAACCAGTGACCTCATGAAAAACCTGGATCCACCACAGCACAAACACACCATCGACAGAGCCACGAGGACGACATCTCTCTGAGCCTCATTCTCCCTCCCCCCACCTCTGATGATCAACTCACCGTGGCTATTTTCAGGAAACCAGTCAGATTTGTCTGGACCCACAGAGCAGGGTTGACACCCAGGCAGCTTTTAATTTTCATTTAGAAGTAGAAAACGTCAAAACAGTGAGTTCTGGAGTCGTAAGGAGAGTTGTTTCTTTGATTTCAAAGTGGATTCATGGATGTTTATTATGTGATGATGTGTATCAGGTCTGTGTGTTCACATTTGACTGGAGGTTTAACTCCTGTTTTGGGGTTTTAAAGCAGCCTACCATAACCATCTCCCTGAGCTGCAGCTGTCGATCATGTTGTTATGTTACAGAACACCTGCACACACCTGTAGATCTCACTTCACATCCTCAATTATAACCAGCCCCAAATCCATTTTTAGCCAACCGAGGAGGAAGGAGCCCAGACGTGGCTGAATGTGGAGGGAGGCAGCACTGCAGGAGACGAGTTGTTCATCGACAAATGTGCAACAGGCTCCGTCTGTGTTCTTTAATCACAGCTCGGTTTCAGCAGCGCAGCGTCTGTTCTTCAGTGTTTTGTTGTGGGGTTTTTTGCCTTAAGTACGTTGAAATATTTTAACTTTTGCAGTGAATTTCAGACAGATTGTGTTCAGTGTGCCACAGGAAGTTAGCATAAAAACTAATGTTCTAACTCTGATGGCATACTGAGCTAACATTGGTAGCATGCTAGCTGTGTGCATGATCCAGCGGTTGTTGATGCAGCTCCACAGCTCCTCACTGTCCATAAGACTGGACCACAAGAAACAGACAGAATTAGTGTTTAAATTAAACCTGTGTAAATAAACGTGTTCAGCTCATTTGAATGTGCTAACAGATCCAACCTTCTGTTGGCATTTCTTCATTAAGTGGTCTTTATGAGCTGTGGTCACTTTTAAACTTGTGCTGCTCATTTTTGTTACATTAATGTGATACAGTAATCTAGTGACATTCAGCTCAGACAATGAGCCGTTTTAGGAGGTGAAAGGTGAACTACTGGTCTAAACCAAGTCCCTGCCTCATTGTTGAAATCATGTGGTCGTATTAGAGGACAAAGACACTGGAAATAGGTTTTAAACCTTCATTGAATAGTTTGATATTGTCTGTGTGTATTAGCAGCCAGCTCACAGTCAGAGACAGAGACGCTATGACATTCAACAAAGGTCAAGAGACAGAGTCAGCACACAGTATGAGGACTGATGCATAGTGTGCAGTGTCACTCACTGATGCAGCACTGATCTCACTCTGTGTGTCAGGGTTATTCCATGTTTCCTTTTGATTTTCCTCTCTGTTTATCCTCCTGGTCGAGATGCCTAATGTTCCACTCTGTCTAACACTCTCTCATAGATCTAATACAGACAGTGAGGCTAATGGCTGCTGTGGTTGGACTGGTTTCCTCATGGCATCCTCAGAGGACGTACCCTGAAGAACCAAAACACTAGAACCAGAACACCTGCCTCATGTCCTCAGTGTGCAGCCAAACCACTCAAGACCTCTGGAGGTCCCTGTGGTACCTGACCCCAAGCAGCAGAACCTTTAAGTCCTGTGTCAACATGGACGAGATCACCTAATGCCCTATCACCGGTACGTGGTTTGTCCCTGCTGAGCAGGAGCACCCCTCGAGCCCTGTCACTTCAGAGATGCTTCAACACACTCGTCTGGTCACATGTCAACACCTACACACAGGTCCCAACATCCAACACGATGATACGACAACCGACTGTTCACTGACCGTCTAACGAATCCCACGCTTTGACCTGAGCTGCTGTTATGAGATAATCAGCGTCATCCTGAAGGGGACTTTCATCTCTCCACCTCAACAAAGCAACCTGATATCTACTGTAAATGTCACAGTCTGACCAGCACCGTTCATGATGCTGATTATCCCCAAGTGTTCAGTGATTTTCAAACCTGGTGAAATCTGTCATTTTAATCAGGGTAACAGTCTGTTTCGTTGCATCAGCGCTGTGGTTGTTAAGATGCACTTGGTTGTTTTTAACATTAGTCTTCAGACTTCAGACGTCTGGATCGGAAGTTAGAAACAAGCTGAGCTAACGTCATCAGAGAAACACTGATCTTTAACATGAAGCTGTTTTATTCAGAGTTTTCCTGGTTTGAATCAGCTGCTCTGTTTGTTGTGGAGAGGAGGAGACCTCTGAGGAGGATTCAGCTCCTGGAGCCAGCAACACTGAAGGAATCTGAACACAACAACTCCCATGATCCCACGCTCCATCACAACGTCATTAAACTCTGTCAGTCAGTCAAACAGTGGAACAGCAATGCACAGAGCACAGATACTACTTTATACCCTGAGGCAAAGGAAAGAAGAAATGATTTAGGATAAGTGCATTAACAACACAAAGGTTTATGTCATTATCAATCAAAAGAACCACGATTTTAAGTGGAGGACTATAATGAGACTATAATGATTATGGACAGATGGAGGGGAGGTTGATATGAAGGAAACAACAGACCCATATTTATATTACTGTAATGGAGAGATCGGAGGAGGTAAGATTGATATTCACCACCTGTCTTTGTTGTAGACTGATAACACCCAGCGTCACTGCTGAGGACATAAAAATATAACACAAACCAGAGAGAGTGAGGTCAAATCAGCCGACAGCCTGTGGATGTGGATGTGTGAACACTTGAGCTGATTAAAGCTGATGAATAAAGAGCGATGCTGTTGTTGAAACAGATTGTGACGAGTTCATCCATCAGGTCTCTTGTTGTCAGTTTGTGTTAAATGTCAGTGTTACTCCACTGTCAGGACAAACAGCTCAATAACTACAGAGGATGTTTCTCCAGCATTTAACAGCAGTTAATGTCAGAATAAGGATGGTGAGGCCTTTCATACTTTACAGCCGCTTTACAGCTTCCAATACAGCACAGGTCTGAGCTGAACACCAGCATTAACAGCTCAGGGTTTGCAGATTCAAGGTTCTCAGACGAGCGGCTGACGTTTGTTTTGACGAACGAGAGGAATGATCTCATGTTGCAAAGTGAAGCTGGCATGTTGTACATTTGGTGAAATGGGCCTGGAGATGCAGGTGTTACAGCTCCGTCCTGCCGTGTTTTACCATGAGAAACGTTGAAGCAAAGGTTACTGCTCCTGGAAAACACTAAAATAAAGGAGGTGTCCTCATGAGTGGTTTGGTCAGTGACACTAAGAGTGGAGTCGTTTTAAATGGGGAACATGGTGTTCACTTACAAGTGGGTTTGTCCTCTTCATGCCTCCTTCCTGTATCGGCACTGTCACCATCTGATAAAGGCGAAGAAGAGAAAACACAGTCCATGAGAAACCCAAACAGAGGTGGTAATTGTGGGTTTGGCTGCTGTTGTTTTTCTGTGTAAATGCTGAGTATTGTTCTCAGCTCAACCTCTGGAAACCTGTAGTTAAAGACACAGAGGTGAACAGAACGACATACCATCACACAGCAGGGATTAAACCCCTGTAGGTGGACGTGGCTGCCCTGTCGGCTCATTTAATTGACTCATCTGGCAAAGGACAAGCCATGAAAGCTGGTTAGCTTTGTCTAAATTGTCACTGAGTCATCTAATCGATGTGACCGTTTAAAGGTTGTCTGACATTTCATTCTGAGCGAGTGCTGCTTCACTACAAACAACTCAAACACAGACATCTGACATGCAGGGTGAGTCAGCCCAGCTGCTTCACTGCTCAACACGGGCGCAGAACATGTCTGCGTTTGTGGATGACTGTGCACCTAATGTTAGTTTTAACTCCTCCGGTTCGCTCTCACAGCTTCTACAGTGGTGTTTTCAGCTGTAGAGAGTACCTCTGTCCTCTGTCCTGAGCCGGAGATTTCCCCTCAGGAGGTGGAGGAGACCAAACACGGAGCTGAAAGAGAGGGAGTGTTACATCCATGAGGTTTACACGTGTATGTCTAACATGGGTTTTTAAACACAAGTTGAAAGAGGAAGAAAGAAAAAAGTCTAAGAACATGATATCAAGCAGCAGCACCAGAGGTCTTCACAGGTCCAACCGAAACCCCAGGACCTGAGACCTGACCTGGGTTTGGTTTATTCCAGTCAAATGTGAAGACCCGGCTGTGATCAGACAGATGGAAGTAAAGACGTCAGAACACAGAATCAACAGATTAGCAAAGCTAACATTAGCATTAGGTTTTGCAATAGTTAGCTTTGTTATGGAAGATGCAACAAAGCTGAGTCGAAATGAGTCGCATTTGTCTGTCACTGTGACAGGAGGTGGACTTTAAAGCTGAAATACAGAGCTGCAGGAATGAGTCCTAAAACCAGGAAGTAAGTTAGCATGTTAGCATGTTAGCACTTCCTGTTCCCTTGTCCCAAAGTCAGCATGTTTTTGGTCTTTGGTTTTATCATAAGCTCAAGACATTTTCAGGTTTTATTCTTTAGCTGCTCACAGTTTATTTTCTGGAATAATCCAAAACCCAATGAAAAAATCCCACTGGCTTTTTGTGGAGGGAACCAGACTGATGCTAACTTCAGGACTGGACTACACAAACACACATTAACCAGTTTCAGTCAGCAGGAAGGAATCACAGAAAACCTGGAACCAGTTTGGGTTTGGGTCCCAGACTTCAAGTCTGTTCTGTTTGGTTTATATTTCTGGAACCAGCACATCTGACCAGTCCTGTTCTCTCGTCCTCGCTCTGCCTCCTCTTTGTTCTTTTCATCTAATCCTTGACATGGAAAACACACCTTCAGCCGGATGTCACAGTTCTGCACAGTAAACAGACTGAAGGAGCTGCTGAGGCCCAGGTGAACACCTTAGAGACAGTTACAGCTGTAACAGACTCATTACATGGAAGGAAACAGCACTCCCACACACAATTTAATAAAAGCAAACATTTAAGAGCTTCGTACTGACGACTGTACTGTTTGGTTTGACCACAGAAAATAGAAATGACGTCAGACTTCCAGGTACTGGAGTGGGTAAAAGGTTGCAGGACTTTTACTTTGGCGTTTTAAGCACTTTGTTGACTGCAGCAGCTCAGATTCAGATGAGAGGTCAGGGTTTGTCCTCTGGTCCTGCAGGAAGCGTGTCGTGGGTGCAGGGTACACCTGCAGCTCTGATGGCTGCTGGCTGACTTCACCACCACAACATGATGCTCTCACAGATACACCCCTGTGGCCACATGTCAGAACAGTGTCTCCTGTTGCTGTTAAATGAATGTGGACCTGATGTGCTGGGATCACACCTCCTCACACAGATTCTCCTCTTTTTTTCTTTTTTTTATCCTGAGCCAAATTCACAGCGTCACACACGTCACTTCGTACTTCAGTAGATCAGTGGTGGATAAGTTGTCATGGTGACACCTGCACCATCTCCCTCTTCGGCGTCAGACTGTGGCTCTCGCCTGAACCGATATTTACCCAGAGGCCCTTTCACTACGCAGCGTCTGTATGTAATCACAGCTCCGGATATAAATAGACATGTAAACTAGAGCGTACGGTGGCAGTGACGCGCAGACTGCTGGATCTTGGTCTTCTTCGTGTATCAGGGAGGAAGTCGATCACATGGCTCAGTGGTGTACAAACACAAACACACCATGAGCACTTCTAACATCCTGATTTACATCCACTCCGCCTCCCTAAATTATTCATACCAGGACATTCGGTATTCATCGACCAGCTTCTCAGACAGGTTCTCCAGACACGAGGCCTGTTCAGTAACATCCCATCAACTGCAATCAAACACAAAGAGCCTTTAATGATGAAAACATCATGTTTGACTGCTGGAAATGGATGAGTACATGTTTTCATTTAGACTTTAAGGTAAACAAGTCTGAGACTGTATGTTTAAATATACAAATTGGGCATTATCTAATTACATATGTGCTAATTTACACTAAGAGCAGAAATCTTAATATTGCATAAAGCCAGGTTCATAATTCTTGTTTTATTTTGTCGACAAACTAGAGTCAAAGGTTTTTACAGAGGGGAGTTTGGATCATCTCTTCATCACTCCATCAACCAGAAAATACTGTAAAGACCATGAAAAAATACATCTTCATCCTGTTATTAGGAATGTACTGTTCTGTACATCAGACTGTGAATGATATATGAACAAACCCCTCAGTAAAAACTTTCAGAATATAGACAGGAATAAAACTGGAGAGTGTGGTGAATCTAAGTGCTAATGCAGTGGAGATTTCTGTGTGAGGAAAAACTCATTCTAAGAAAAGCCTTTAATGATTTGTATCATAAATTCCATACATTTACATTGGAAACCAGTATTTACAGACATAATGTCTAATCACTTGTCATCTGTTCTGGGAAGGTGTTGGACGGCATCAGTCTGAACTCTCTGGGTCTGATTCCAGCAGTTTGAGCTGCTGACTCTCACTCAGTCAGAGGGAGATGGAACCTGCTCAGGTACACAGAGCAACAGCAGGTGTTCAGGGAGCAGAGAGGGAACGACAGAGACACTCTCCCTCTCACACTGAACCATCACAGTGATATACAGAAATATTAGATAATGTTGCTGTGGAGAGCTGCTGATCTACAGGAGAAGAACATTCAGAGCTGCCTGTGGATCTTTTCAGGCCTCTCTCTCTCTGTTGTTTACTTCTTTATTTCTTGATGCTGATTGTTGAGAAATGTTTGCTGGCATCGGTTCAGCCACTTCAGTTAAATGCTCCATTCAGAAGTCATTCAGTGCAGACGAGCTGTGCTCTCCTCCCCTTCATCCTGCTGCTTTGAGATGATGAGAGCTTCCACTGAGCAGTTTAAAACATCACAATGCTGCAGCACAGTCGCCACAGGCCAGAGAGTCGTTTGTTTTCAGCTCAGCGTCAGTTAAGAAACACTGTCTGGGGAATCACAGCATTATGAATAATATCTCCTCAGTTTTCTGGGACAGTGCTCAGGTCACGTCACGTTAAATTTCTCCACTGGAATCATTAGCCTTCGTTCTCTTCAGATGATGGGAGAGACATGAAGCGATGCCTGAAGGGAGACTTTTACTTGTTTTAGTCATTATTTTTTACAGCTGCAGCAGCAGTTTACCTCCACAGATCTCTGTCAGAAACAACAAGAAATATCCAGCTGGTGACGACACTGTAGGAGGGAGATACACCCAGTGCTGTAGTTAGTTTGTAGTAGTGTGTATACTGTGATGAATCCTCCACCTACACACACACAACCCAGCCCGACACACATGTATACTGTGAATTTGACATTCACACACAACTGAGCAGTAGATATGTATTTTAAATATAATGAAACCTTTCATTTTGAGCAGTATAAGCAAAGTAACACACACATTTAGCACAGTCAGTTAAATCTATGTGTTTCACTAAAGACTTGAGAAAACGCTGAGCTTCACCCAACAACAGCAGCCTAAAACAACAGTTCATTCTCCCTCGCAAACACGGACAGACTTAACCAACAGCTTATAAGATGACGACACAAAACTACAGTTACACAGAGTGTCCAGTAGGTGGCACGCCTCGTCTCAGGTCAATGCGCTAAAGCAAAGATAAAACAGCGCTGTGCAATGTGGCATGAGACTAACATGAAAAACTGGTACAACATATTATGTTGATGCAACACATTAGCATTTATGCTAGCTATCGTTCACTAAGAGGAATACGTAAGAGAGAGGAGCTGATCATAATGAGGAAGGTGCTAACTTAGCTAAGGTTGATGCACTGCGTTATCATAGTTAGCCAGACAGATTATCTTCAGCCACACAGTACATACATTTATATCACATCCAGTGCTGTTAGAGTGATAGACACTAGCTAACCAGCTAATCCAAAAGTCACGCTGTCCCATATTTTAACCTTAATGTGCTTTCTGGACGATTTTCCAATCCACCATGAGCTAGATGTTTGGTTTTTACCAGTTCACACTGCTCGTGTGAAAATCCTGTCACAAACCTACACTGATGTGTATCCTCGGACACTTTAAACAGGTATACAAGTTTTTTAAGTGGTTATACAGTGAATACCTGTACGTATTATGTTGACTACACTTCTGGATACAACAAATGGACATTTTCAGTGTGAAAACATTTACACGTGGCTGAAGCAGGAGTCTTATGATCGGCTGCAGCAGCTCTCTTTAACAAACACATTACAATGCAAGGCCACTGTTTACTGCTGCACAACACTGTCATATTCACATTCACATTATGACATCACCTGAGGTTTGTGGAGCTTCTCCAGTCACATAAACCTCTACACTAAATCTATCCATTAAAGTGCACATATATCCACAGAGGTGATGTGATTTCAGTGTCTTTGCCTCGTGGACAATCCAGCAGGGAAAACACATAAAGGTCAACACAGAGGAGGACCACCACAGAAAGTGACTTTGATGTCACCTTACAAGCGCTCCAGGGGATTCTGGGAGTGTGAGTTTTGTTGCTGAATCTGTGAACACGGAGGGAAGAACGTATCCCAGCTGTAGGTCTGTCTGCCCTCCATGAAGAGGAGAGAGGCTGTGGACATGAATATGTATGTTCATTACTGACATTAGGAGTTTTTTAATAATGTAACTAATTACTCATGAATCAGACAGGATATGATGTAATGCTGGGTCACTGAAGACCTGAGGTTTGCAGGGGTTAAAAATTTAAAGAGAAGAAATTCCTGAGTGTTGTGTGCCTCTGTGTGTCATTGTATGTCTCTTTGTAGTTGTTTTGTGTCTCTTTGTGGGAATCTTCTGTCTCTGCAGTCAGTTTATGTATATTTATTATCATTTCGTGTCTCTTTGTGGTTGTATTCTACCTGTTTGCGCTTGTTTGTGAATCTTCCTTTGGGTCAGGGACCTTCTGTCTGTGTCCCGCTCAGTAATAAAACCATCTCCCTCCAAATAACCATGCAGAAACAAAAAGACACAGCAGGTCGACCACGTTTCATTTTCAAAATAACAACAAAACCCACAAGTGTTTTGTTTTTCCCCTCACAGGACAATGATCAGATGAATCCTAAACACCTGTGAGACAACACAATGTTTGACCCAGTCACCAGCATCTGAACATCTGAACACACCTGAGAACAACATGAAATCAAACGCAGACAGACAGAGCAGCAGAGGTTATTATACTCCAGTATCTCATGTTCGAGATACAGGACACAGCATCGCTCCAGCTGGGACGAGTCTCATTCAGAGGAGGGAGATAAGAGGCTCAGAGGGAGAAGCAGATACAGCAGCAGAGAAAACCACTCTGTCAGGAGGCTGAATGATTCCTGTATGAGAGTTCCTCACCTTCTGTCTGTCTCTGACCCTGCAGCACGTCACTGTTGTTTTATCAATTAGTTTCACTGCCACAAATATGAAACACTGTGCTGATATCTGTGCTGATACTGTCTGTACTGAGGGACCAGAACAACCTGCAGCCCTGTGATTAACTGGTGGACGAGCTGATCTGTGTCCTGAGTCACAGCTGCCTCTTCTACTGCTTCTGTGCTACTGTTTGTCTCCATGCTTCACTGTGATGCCTGATGTATAAAGACCAACCTGGCCTTCGTTAAGGCAGTCACTCAGACTGTTGTGTATTTCTGTGTAGTCATTGTGTGTCTCTTTGTGGCTGTTTTGACAGAGAGACACAATGCAACTACAAAGAGACACAAAACAACCACAGAGACTTAGTGACAACAGGTGAGTGGACATCTGTGAAAATGAAGGGAGGAGGGTGACGGAGGGTGATGGGTGGATGATGGCAGCAGAAGAGATGGAAGTTACTGCTCCAGGCTGCAGGACACATCCTCTCCATGATGCCAACATCTGCCTCTGGACCTGAGTAAAAACCTGCCCTGGCTACAGCCTGATCAGATTAATACTAATACATATACCTTTGTTTTCCACACAGCAGCTGTGGTGCTGAAGCCTGGGAGGCAGAGAGCTGATGTGCTCGGTGTATTCTCACTTCTTTTATTTCAGCTAAGTCGTGTTCTCTAATCACTTAATGAACACTCGTCCATCTGTCTTGTGGAAGGCAGCAGCACAGGATGTGAAACCACAACACTGTGTAGTAGTGTTGAAATCTGAGTCATGTTTTAAACGTTTAATATGTTTTTAAACTGCAGAGCCAGTCATGTGACCAACACGTGTCAGGTTTAAAGAAGCAGGACTTTTCTCAGCCTCCTGTCACTCACACATGACCTGGACCTGCCCAGGTGAGATGGTGCAGCTCCACCTGTGTAACTGTCACTGTGATCTAACGCCTTCACCTTCCCTGTGTTTGTATTGTAACTGTAACAGAGACTTTACTCTCACACTCCTGCTGCTGTCGCTTCACATGGAGCTTAAATGGCTCATGAATCAGGTTTTTATGGCGTTTCAATTCCAAACAGGTCTGTGACAAATCCTCTGTGTCACCATCACTCCCCTGCGAGTCGTGGCCCTGCAGAGACCACGTTCTGTCTTTCCTGTCGGTGAACCGAGCCGCCTCGGGGCGTAATAACTTCTGAATGAGGAGCTGCTGGGTGCCGAGCTAATTTTAACTCTCACTCTAAGAATTTAAAAGGTCCAAAATGAGCGTCTGCTGCGACAGAGACGCAGCACGGCGGAGGGAAAGTAACCGTGACCACTAACTCAGAGTTCACAGCTGGGTGAGTGATGGATCCTGATATAGAAAGACTATTTCTGGAAGCCACAGGCTGAGTCATACCTCCAGAAAGATGAGTTTTCTTTCCTTTTTTTCTGCCTGCTAAAGGTCACCTGTGGGAATAAACGAGATGTAGATAAATATGAGACAAACTTCATGAGATTAAACCTTAAAGTAAACTTTACCTTCTGTGGTTCAAACACAGCAGCTGTTCCCTCTCTCCTAAAGGTCAGGATCATTTTCTCTGGCTGTATTTTCACACTTCAGCCTCTCTCACCTGTGACAGCTGTGGTTCTGGTTCATTGGTGCAGTGAAGACGTCAGGAGACGCTGGGAACTGCAGCTTAAACTGAACTAATGAACGGTTTAGGTTCTGAAAGACGCAGACTGAGACCAGTCACCAGCTCCAGCAACATTAAGGCTACAACTCTCTCACCGACAGAGAGACAGGTAATGCTCAGACCCTGACAGATATAAGACTATTCACACACCTCATTTCCAGAAGGGAGATGTTGCCATACATTATGAGGAGCATCTGTTCCTCAGCAGCTACACATGTGAAAGGTCTCTGGTTTGAACCCAGGTGGAAACATGTTAATGGACGGCTGTGGCTCAGGAGACCGACCGTGTTCCAGAGACACTGACTCTCAAACAGCCCTGATGGTGTGTTCAAGTGCACATGTATAAACTGACTTCAGGAGGAAAATGGAGGATATAGCCCCTCCCTCTCCACATCTCTGAGACCTCGTCCTGGACCACCAGCACCACTGCTGTGGTCAAGAAGGATTTCAGAGGATCTGCTTCCTCAGGAAAAAGAAACTCTCTGAGCTCTTCAGATCAAACACAGCCAGGACAGAAAAGTCATCGAAAAGATGAGAAGAAGTTTCTTGTACATGTTGATTATTTGACACTGAATCGTTTCCAGTCGATGTTTGCAGGTGAAGAAGAAATATGAACGCGCCTCCATGTGAACCCTGAGTGTCTGTTTTCCCACCAGTCGTCTCACCATGAATGTGTGTGTGTGTGTGTGTGTGTTCACCCCAGGCTGCTGGATGTTCACACGCTGCACACAGGTGAAAACATCTGTCTGTCCAGCTGTTTCCAGGTGTCACTCTGCTTTCCCAGACCCACCTGCCTCCTCTCCATCTGCTCAGATCAAAGAGAGTGAGAAATAATTCACTGCAGGTAGAATTGATCAGACTTAATGATCAGCTTTAATCACAGCTGATTATACTGACCTTTATTCTGTGGTCTGCGGGTGTTTGTTCTTTCTGAAAGATTGTGTTGTTATAAAACATATTGCTGTTACTGAAAATGTAAATTTCATATTGACATGGATATCTCATAAGTTAAAGACAAGACATGTGATATATGAAGTTTGTGACTTTTTTCTAATGTGTTTTAGTTGAAAACGTGTTACTGACTCACTGAGCAGCCTGGTTCAGAGACCTGCAGTGATGATGTGTTTCTGTAGTCCAGTCCTGAAGTCAGCATCAGTCCTGGTTCCTCCACAAAAAGCCAGTGGGATTTTTTCATAGTGTTTTGGATTATTCCAGAAATAACAGTGAGCAGCTAAGTTTCTGATCTTCAGTTTAGTTGATCAGATCATCTTCACAGATGACTCCACTGTTCTGATGTTGAAGTAAGAAGCTAATGTTAGGCTATAACCAACTACACCACGGTCACATGACGTCAACGTCTCCACCACTAAGCTTCCAACTGGTCATTTCATTTAGCTCTGAGCTCTTCTACAAAAGCCTTTCTTCTTAGAAAGTTAGTGAGAGTTTGAAAGAGCGTGAGTAGAAACACAACCGAGGCTGTAAAGGTGGACTGGTGAGTAGATGGGTTTTCATGTTAACGTCCCTGACAACCTCTGTAGTCTCATTTAGACACTCGTTAGCAACCGCCTTTTTTAAGACACGGTAAAAGCTTCAAACATCAGGAGTGGGGGATTTACTGACCCATTTTACTGTCGGAGAATCAAACCTGAAAATGTCTTGGAGCTTGTGTTAAAACCACAGACCTTATTTCAGACATTTAACCAGAAACACACTGACTCTGGACAGGAACAGGAAGTGCTAACATGCTAACATGCTAACGTACTTCCTGGTTTTAGGATCAGTCCTGCAGCTCTGTATTCACCTCTAATGTTTCTGAGCCAATCCTCTAACCAATCAGAGGAGGCCAGATTTAGGGGTGGGAGTTCACAGCTGTCAATCAATACAGACTGGAGAGCCTCTGATTCCCTGCATTATCCACTGACAGCGTGTGTGTGTGTGTGTGTGTGTGTGTGTGAGTGACAGCTCCATCAGCAGGCAGCCTCATTTATCTATATTTATAAAGACAGGGTCCAGCCGCCCTTTTCTTCTCCTTTACACCGGAGACGAGAGGAAAACAGCGACATGAGTCATCACACACTCGTCCACCTGCAGAGAGAGAGAGAGGCTGCTGATGTTGAAGTGTTTGGCTCAGACTCAGCTCACATCATGATCAAACACTCAAACGGTTTCTGAACAGAATGAGACAAGATTATAATAATAAAGGCGCCTTTTGTGCTTTTAAAGGAGCATTCTGGTGGTTTTACATGTTTCAATACACCCACAACAAACAGTGTTGTTGACCTCACTGCTCACCACGTCCAAACCTGATGAGTCCTGGTGGCACCGGCGTTCGATCTGGGATTTTGTCTCATCTTCTAAGGCTCTGGTCAGTCTGTTGGTTGGTGAAGCACTTTGGTCCAGACTGAACTCTCTAACCTCAGACTTGTATCTCTGCTCTTTGCAGATGATGTGGTTCTGTTGGCTTCATCAGACCGAGGGGATGAGGCCATGGGTCTCAGGCAGAAAACTGAGGCTGAGTTCCTGCTCCAAGTGAAGGAGTTAAAGTATCTTTGGTCTTGGATGGAGCAGGAGATTGGTGTGGCATCAGCAGTAATGTGGACATTGTACCAGACCGTTGTGGTGAAGAGGGAGCTGAGCTGGAATTTACCGCTGTAAGTTCCAACCCTCACTTTTGGGTAGTGACTGAAAGAACAAGATACAAGAGGCTAAAGTGAGTTTCCTCTGCAGGGTGTCTGGGCTCAGCATCTGATCAGGATCCTCCTGGGCAACTTCAGGCACTTCCAACTGGGAGAGGGCGTTAGAGTAGACCTAGAACGCACTGGAGAGATTACATATCCCATCTGGAGTGGCTGGAAAACATTGCTAGCGAGAGGGACGTCTGGAACACCCTGTTTAAACTGCTGCTACAGCCCGACCCTGGATAAGTGGAGGAAAATGGATGGATGAAATATCTAAAACAACGTCCAGATGGATTGCTGAGAAATTCTAGCTACACATTCATGGTTTCCAGAGGATGAATCTCAAAACCATCTAGCACCACCAGCAGGTCAAAGACGGACTGGTGCAAAATTATGAACGTTCATGTTTCCCTGAAGATGAATCCCTCTCTGATTTTGTCCAACACTGTTGGTTCAGTATTGATTTGTTTTATGACCAAATAACAAAACTTCAGTGCTGGATGAGAAGTCAGAGGGAACATCATCTGGTGACAATGAATGTCTGGACAAATGTCTCCAATACTTTGGTTTGTAACCAAATACCTGCAAAACTAATGACGTTCCCATCAGCTCTACTTTGTGTCAACTGCTAATTAGCAAATGTTAGCAAATGCTAACACCTTGAACTTTTTGCCTGTATTTGATAGCTGGGGCACATAAGATGGAGGAATTGGTAAACATTACCCAGACTGCTGCCATTGTTCTAACGTTTGCAGATATAAAGAAGCTGGAGGCGACTCGTGGAGATAATGTCATGATACGACTGATTTTCTGGAGAGTTGACAAACAGAACTGTCCTGATGAGTGTGTGTGTGTGTGTGTGTGTGTGTGTGTGTAGAAAACAACAGATCAGGAGTGTTTTGACACACACTGCAAGCCGACCTTTAGTCTGGTTGATTTCTTATCTGCTCTGACACACTGTATGGGAATGTTGCAGCTGCTGGAGATGTGAGATGGGAATTCACAGAAAACACACCACATCACACGTGGAGTGTAGGAAAAAGTCACCCAGCAAGTTGAAAGTTCACCAAATCCTGCCTCTTTCTGTTCCTGCTTAATCTGCCCTGGAGCCATGAGAAGCCACAGCAGCCCGCAGGACTGTTGAGCTGAGTTTACCTAATAAACTCTGCTGGTTTAGCTCCTGATGTCCTGCAGGTGATTGTTTGATAAACTCCACTCCAACATACAGTATATCCCAGAGGGAACATTTCGTCCAACACATCGTCCAGCGATGACTGAATTGTCTTCAGAATAGAACCACTGTTGTCTGTCAGTGTATTTGGTTCCTAAACAGGAACAAATCACATCTCATATTGACCCAGTAAGAGACAGTGTTTTATTTTTCAGGTCAGGACGAAACTCTGAACGTAACATGTGTTTGTGTGATTAGCAGTTAAGCTAACACATGCTCAGTCAGGACAGCAGCTAGTGAAGCACAGGTGGACATTAGGAGCTACTTTACAAGTCAAACTGTACGTCACTTTAAGGACCATGTTTCTATAGCATCCCAGAATGGACAAACTGAACTTGCATAGAAAAGACAAAGAAAGCAGAGAGTACATGTCAGCTTACAGACTAACAACTAAATACAGTCTGTGTATCTATATAAACAAACCTCTTCACTTGACAGACTAGTAGATGTGGTGGTTGATGTCACTTGTCACCTGACGGCCACCGTAGACACTGCAGACACATTTGGAAATGGAGGGGTGAGGGGACGGGAATGCAGTTGGCTGCAATCTGCGTTCTCACCACTAGAGGCCACTTAATCCTCCACACTGCTCCTTTAAAGAGAAGGTGCAGAGTCAACAGTGATGATGATGATAAACCAGAACTGTTTCTCATCACTCTTCATATGTGACAGAGGCAACGTGACTGTGCAGCTCAGACAGAGGAGGAGAGGTAATCAGACTTATCTATCTGCAGATAAAGACATGGCCTCACAGTTCCCCTATAGTGGATTAATATGATCTGTTCATTATTTGACAGTTAAAGCACAACAGCAAAGAGAGTCGAATGACGAGCTGCTGTTTGTTGCTGTAAACCATGATCAGACTGTTTCTGTGGATTTGTTTGTTTTGGTTGTGATTGATTTACAGTGTAAGTCTGGATCTGTCTGTCAGGTTTGAACCTGATTCTTCATCTTTATCAGATATTTCTGCTAAATCCTTTTTAAATTCCTTTTTAAAAAATTCTTTAATAACACTTTGAGCTGCAGAGTTCAGACTCCTGCAGGGCTCAATAACAGAGGCAGGTTCTAATATTAGTAGAGTATTAGTTCCTCTGCTGTCAACTTTAAATCCTGAGTAAGACATCACTCATTCAGCATCTGTCAGACAGAAGTCATGAAACTGTCTTTTAATTAAACCTGAGACTAATGACACCAAACAGCAAAACCAGACAAACCAACAAAGAAACGTCACAGTCGTCTGAATGAATCCAGATGTCTAAAATGTTTAGTGGGAGGGATCTGAACAACACAGTGGAGACTCCTCCTCCTACACCTTCACCTGGTCACATCCAGTTAATGAAATCATATGAGTTTTATGTGTTATCTCTTTGTCAGAGCCAGTCTACACCTGATCAAACCAAAGACAAAGACTGGAGTCAGACAGCGACAGGACGCAGCCTCTACCCTGATTATCCACCTTTAACGTTCTGCAGTAGTAGAAATACTCCAGGCTTTGGTTGAACCTCTGCAGAGTCACTGGGAAATATAAGAGTCACACAACAGTTTCTCATTCAGCTTTATCTTCACTCTGCTATTGTTTCTTTGTCACAGACTGATGGGACTTGAACGCACCATGTGTGAGTGTGATCAGAGACTTGTTTCCTTCTCTCTTCTTCTGCAGATGTTTAAAACTTTCCTCCTGGCTCAGTCCACTGCAAACTTTAAGAAATATTATTCTCATTTCCAACACAGAACGCCAGCTCACTTTTTCTGAACGGACTAAATTGACCAACAACCCCTCCTCCCCCTCTCCTCCCCCCAGCTCACTGAGGCTGACCAGCCTTATCACAGCTTTTTAAATAAATGAACTGGCAGCCGCTCAGCTCAGCTCCTCTAAACTCTGAACGTTATCAGTGTGAGCCAGCTGAGTCCTACCTGCCCACATCCACACTGCAGGACCTCCATCACTGTCTGCAGCCAGGGGGAGATACTGAGGGGGAGGAGGGGGGAGTCTGTGACAGAGATGAAGATGGAAAGAAACTCTTATCTCTGCTTTTGGGACGTATTTATAATAACAACAATAAGAATAATAATAAGAATAATAAGTTCACACAGGTGTGGATGAACCAGTTTAACATACAGAGATAATAAACTGAGGTTGTAGCTTGTTGTAGTGTTCAGGTCACGTCCTCTGTGTTTGTTTGTTTGTTTGTTTGTTTGTGAGGCTGTTTACAAACCTGAGGTGTAGTTATACCTGGTATTATTATGCAGTCTGTTTCTGAATAAGGAAAAGTTGAATTTGTTTTGATATCTAATGTCTGGAAACAAAAGAATTACATAACTATTTGACAGCACGTTCAGCTAACATTGGTAGCATGCTAGCTGTTTTAACTTACTCAGAGTGCGTGAATACTGGTTCATACGACTTTAAACAAAAAATTTAACAAAACTGGCGACACACCTGGCAGACCAACCTCCTCACTGTCAAGACTGGATGGCAAAAAAACAACAAAAAGCATTTAAATTGCAGCTTCTATCCATTCGTAAAGACGTGCATTTCCTTGCATTTGACACTAGGGGGTGTACTCTGTATATTACACAGAATCACAGACACCAAGCAAAACTGTGTGGAAACAAGCTGTCATGGTGAAATTCGCAACAGGAGCAGTCTCAGAACTTTCTGATCGCATAAAGAAATAGCCACATGAATGTCAGTCAGAACAACACCTGTACACAGAAACTGAGCTGGGTTCATCCTCACCTGTTCAGGTAACGCTGATGGTTCAGACACCAACCATCAGTAAATGTCCAGGTTTTTCCACCACACACTGAGGACCTTTCCTGCTTGTATAATGTGTCTGGTTTTCTGTTCACACAGACATGCTGCCGTTAATCTCAACGCCTGCTCGCTGTTCCTCCCACATCGCTGCTGCAACAAAGCGAGCTCCAACCAGCCAGCGGCGGCAGATTAGGATTCACAAGTGAACGAGAGCAGAGTCGCCATCAGCTGCTGCTGCAGAGAGACGGAGTGGGAGTCCAGATGTGATTCATGTTGACACTTCAAAAGACATTTCAAACATCAGAACTGGAAGAAGCATCTGAATTCATTACTTCAGTAAACATGGACATACCACAATTTTACATACACTCCATTAACATATGCATTTAGTTCTAAAAGTATTAGCTGTAGTATTTGTGCTCCTCAGAGTGTTAACTGTCAGCTGCATTTTACAGTCAGGTGATGATGATAAAAGACAACAACACTGTACAGAAAGAACAACACATTACAAAAATACACTGAGTAAATGCAGAAATATAACCTGAAATACATCCAGTACAAAGTGCACAAACAACAGAACAATCTCTAAAGTATTAATTGCTGAGAATATTTTTGAAGAACTGGGTACACCGGGGTACTCTGTATCCTCAGCCTGAAGGAAGAGTGGGCTGATCTGAGCAGTCTAGACCTAGGCAGCGGTTGAATAGTCAAAAGAATCTCCTCTCCTAACCGCTTCTCCTCAACCTCAATGGAATACATCACATAGCCCCTTCCTCCTTTGTGGAGGACTGGCTGGTTAAAGATGGCTGTCAGGGGGGTCTGTGGGGCACCTATCACCTCACAGCCACTTTTACAATATGGCACCTACATTAAAAGCACTCAACTTCCTCTGGACGTACAAACCACCGCAGGATTGTCATCAGATTTTAATTTAATTTTTACACTGTTCAACATCATAAGAACTGGCACTGACTTGGTTGGAGGGTCTGAGATGGTGGGTGTGATGACTTCTTTTTAAAACCAGTGACCATATCTTTGTGTGTGTCGTGTTTAGTTGGAGGAAGGCGTCATCACAACACTTGACAAACTTATCCATCATCGGCTCACTCTCAGTTTCTTTATGCTCATTTCTTCCACGTCCAGCTTTTAATACAAAAACCAAACAGACCTGAGCTTCACCTGTGACTGGTCATAATGTGTTATCGTGCACAGGTATGGTTCTGGACTCAGGAATGTTCTTGGTAGGGATGGAACTTTTCTGAACCCATCAGCCTCAGCTTTAATTATCAGCTGTTAGCATGTTAACATAGAGTCAAACTGAGGCAGAATAAAGGGTTAAAAGTGCTGACTTGGATTGCACTATAAGGTGTGACACGCTGTGAAAGTGGTTTACGTGAGGACCTCGGGGCAGTTCCATATTTTCCCTTTGCAGCTGAAATAAATCCTGACACAGATTCAGTTGAGTCTGGTCGTGATCCAGCAGAGACTCTCTCCTCTGCCACCCACAACATGCTACAAAAAAAGGAGAGAAATTTGTCAACAAGTTTCATATTTTAATTCTGAATGTGGCAGAACATCCATGAAAAAGCAGCACTCGGCTGAAATGCGGACCCCCTGCCTTCCTCTAAAATTGGCTTTAGCTCCGACCTTTTTTCAAACAGAGGAAAAGGTTCATTTATCACAACAACACTTTCTGCCTCAGTGGCCTTTTCATCTCTGGAATAACATGGCAGCAAGTATCTAATGAAATGTCTCGTGTACAATGGGAATCATCCTGTTGTTTTTTTTCCAGGCGGAGGATCAAAGCTGCTCCTCGCGTCGCGGCCGAGGAAACAAAGAGCTCCAGCAAACACTTCAAAGATCAGTGTGTGTGTTGATTTGAGTAGAGGTCTTAACACATCAGGGAGTCCTCTGATGACTTTTCATCTCCTCTGCTGCAGTCAGACGCTGTCAGTTAAACATCTACAGGTGAGTTCACCTGAACCCGACAGCTGCCAACAGCTGGCTGTGTCTGAGCTTCATCTTCCTCAGATCTGACTTAGTGAAAATTAGAGAACGTGAAACGTCTCTCTGCATCGGTCAAGAGAACGGTGACGGCAGCTGTGAAGGAAAATCTCGTGAACTGGAGAAAAGACGATCACCAGGAGTTCAGAGGAATTTATCACAAGCTGAATGTCGACGGAGAAAGATGAACAACACAGTGACAGGTGAGCCAGAGTAGTGCTGAAGAGTCGGGTTTAACAGGACGTCTACACAATCAGCCTCAACATTAAACCACTGCTGGGAAACCTCGGCTCCTTCAGTCATCTGGACGTTACTTTGACTCGTACCACCACCTAAACACTGTCGTAGACCAAGCTGGGGAGTCTGGAGGCCAGGTCAACACCTCGGGCTCTTTGTCGTGTTTCTGGAGACAGAGCGAGGACTCCAGACTCCATCAGGGTCTCTGCAAGGCTGAACACAGGCTGCAGGCCAAGAGCCGCTGTGGTGCTTTTTAGACTCCAGGAAACAGAACGATGGGGGAAGTCAAAGAGAGATGACGATGACTCAGTTGTACTTCAAGTTGCTGCCTGGAACCAGTTAGCTTAGTTTAGCAAAATGGGTGGAGAGATGTTTCCTCCTCAGTTTGAGCAGGAAAGAAGCGGAGACTTCATCACGTTACTGGAAAATTCAACATATAACCTTTGTAAAATGACAGATTTGACCAGGTGACATGAGCTGGTCACCTCAGCAGGTAACAGCACTGCTACTAGCTTTCAGTGGTCATGGTCGTCTTTCAGTTTTACCTCAGCACACCCTTTGGTGGTTTACAGCTGAGGTGACGGCCTGATGTGAGTGGAAATAAAGTGAAAATAGAGAGAGACAGTGGAGTCTATGTAATTTAGTTTGGTTTTAAATGGATAACAGGTGAATCTCTGGCATTTCACCCAAAACATCCTGTTAGTGGACCTTTGAGTTGAACTCATTTCGTCATGGCACAGTAAGGTAGAGGTGCAGCCGGAGGCGGTGTCCTATCGTCTTGGTCTACTCTGTTAGAACTGGATAAGTGTCAGAGGATGGGTGGATTGATGGATTGATGGATGGATGGATGGATGTCTCATCAGAGACTAAATCAACACAGTAAAATCACTGGTGTTCTCTGCATTTATTTATTTTTTTCTTCCTTTGCCGTACTCCTTGAGAGGAGCATAAATATTTTACAGAACGAGAACATCAGTTTGGTTATTTACAAGTAAAGTATAATAAATGACGTACAACTCACGATGTCGGCTTGTGTTTGGAGCGCAGGAGGAAGAGGAGGAGGAGGAGGAGGAGGAAACAACTACAGTCATTGTACTGTTCGGACGTTACAGAAACAAAATGGCGACCGTATTGTGGCGTGATGGCAGACTGAGAGCGCAGTGAAACAGCCAATTTTTCCATAAAGGAGGAAGCAAATCCAGTGTTTCCAGTCCATGTCTTCTAACTTAACATCCAAAAGGAGGAGAACCAGGTGATAAACTGTCAGTGGAGCATGCTAACACACAGCGTTAGCTCGTTCAAACCTGGAAACATCAGCCAGGCATCAGTCCAGTCCAACAGACCTTTCCCAGTGTTAGGATGCACAAGCTGAGGTTTGTAAATACTCAATCAGGGAAGAGAGAGATTCAGAGGAGATCACATCGACTCTACTGTTGCTCTCTCTGGACTTTTCCCTGGAAAAGTTGAAGACTTCATTCAACACGACCTCACACAGGAGATCCACCACAGTCGAGGCAGAGCAGAGACTCCAGGAAGCATCTGTGCAGCGATCGATGCCACAGGTCGAGGCCACAGGTCGCTGCTAATATGTCAGACAAACCAATGTGGTCTGTTCTAAGCCGAGGGTAAACGGTGTGAAGCCGGGCTGACTCTGCAGGTCAGGGTGGGAGACGACTGGAAACTAGAGCAGAGACTGAATCCCAGTCTGGATGATCAGATCTGACAGTGGCAGCTGAGATGCAAACACAGTAGCCGTCCAGATACATGACAGGGATGTGATGAGCTGGAGTTCACACCTGTTTGAAGCAACAAGTCTCTGTTGAAGTCACAGAGACGCAAGAAGAAGAAGAGCTGCAACATCAGTCGATTATTCTGAAACTACTCTGGCTGACTGACTGGTTCAGCTCCAGCTTCTCAAATCGGAGGATTTGCTGCCTGATTTTAATTATATGATGTTTAATGAAATATTGTTTTATACAAATATGAGATGTTTTGTCTGTTTTGTCGGAGCCCAGGGCTTCCATCATAATCCTCACGTGGGTGCATCCTGACACCTGCTGCTACATAACTGATGTGTTATGACGATCCTGAGACCTCGATATCTTCTCTCTAACCTCTGGTGTATCTGGCTGTGTCTCTGTGACGTCCACCTCCACCACAGGGACTATTTCTTCAGCAGAAAGTAGTTCCGGCCTGTGGATTACCCAGGAAACTGATTTTAGAGAGAGTTGAAGTCTTAATGCTGTGAATTCTACAGGTTAATTCACTCTACTTCACCTCCTCTGTATTTGGGGTGGAGGCAGACATCTCAGTGATCTGATCAGTTAACACCATCACAACACAATGGAGGATGTGTGAAAGGTTTAGGAGACGAGCAGCAGCTGCTGTACGAGCGTCTGCTGAGGTAAAGGAACGACGCTGCAGAGAACCTGCACATTCTCTGAACACTGAGGCCATCTCCTGACGCCACGGCTCAGAATGAAATCAATGTTTGTTCGATCAAACACGTCAACAAACACGAAGGGGACGAGTCCACTCTTTATTCTGTTACATTCCTGTTCAGACAACACAACTGAAAAGGTACAAGCAAAACTACCTGTGTGTTTATGAAAGTGATGGGGTTACTCTCCTTTCTCCTGAAGCCTTCCAGTCGTCTTTCTGCTCCTGCTTCATGTAACAGCTCCTTCCTGCAGCCGCTCCACCTCCTGTCGCACACGGAGCAGCTTCTTCAGTCACATTTTATTTCTCTAACAGGTGGGAGGAGCCTCATCCCAACAGGTACCAGGTGAACAGACAGGTGTCTCCCTCAGACTGTGGAGGAGGAGGTGGAGGAGGGCTGAAGGTGGAGGTTTGTGCGTATCGAGTCGAGTGCAACGTAAGTCGGGGGAGACGTGGAGGGAGGCGTCGGGTTGATCTCAGTGTAACTAAAGAGGAGAGGCTGCTCTCTGTCTGCTGCTCACAGGACAGCCATCACGCCACAGTCTGAAAGAAAAACCGCTAACGAGTCCCAGGTCGTCTCCTCTCAGGGGGGAGGAGGGGTGGGCTGCTATGGAGGGGGGGTGACAGAGGAGGTGCAGAGGAGGGGGGAGCCAGGGAGTAAGGAGGTGACAGAGGTCAAAGGTCCAGGTCTGTTAGATGGGCAGCTGGAAGGTGATGTCCACTTGAGCTTCTTTAGCCAGAGAGACGATTTCAGAAAGCTTTACAACCTGAGGACACACACACACACACACACACACACACACACCGTTAACAAATCTATTACTATTATATATATATTACTACTACAGCTCTTACAGCTCACAGCTTCATTAGGACATCAGAGGTTTGACTTCAGTGGATCAGAAGCGATTCCTCTGTTTATAGTCTCATTTTCAAAATCTAAAACTTTTGAATCTGTTTATGAAACTCAGCTGATGTTTGTCGTTTATTTCCTCCAAATATCTCCTTGTTGTTCACATGCTTTTAGCCTCTACATAAATAAATCTTTACTTTTCTTTTTGTTGTATTTGTTTCTATTATTGTAGTTTGATAAGAGTCCAATATGAAGCTGCAGCAGGTTAGCTTAGCATAAAGACTGGGAACAAGGGGAAACCGTGAGCCTGACTCTGTCTAACAGAAAACCTGTTTCATGAGAAGTGTTATTAAATCTGTGTGTGTGTGTGTGTGTGTGTGTGTGTGTGTGTGTGTGTACCATTTTGGCGGCTTCGTCCAGGTCGTCACAGGCCAGGATTTTCAGTGGACTGGCAGCGATCAGAGCTTTAGCATCGTCCACTCTCGTCCCTAAAAACCCGAACAAAAAGATTCCGATACGTCAGTTATCAGCTCTGTGGTCTTTACTCTCTGAGGTGCACACAGGAACACCACAGCTGAAGCTCCTGTCCACCTCTGATGCTGTTTCTGTCGCTTCATTTCATTTTCCTTACACAGATTTTAAACTGGTCCAGTTCTGTGCCCTGTGTTTTCACACAGGGATGAAAACTGGCAGTGAAGACAGATCAAGTGCTACATGAGTACATCTGTTTCTCTACAGTGTGACTTCACTTTAAACTGAGACATCAGGCAGGACGACCTCCACTGTCACACCTCTTACAATGTGTTAAAGAAGCAGAAACACTTTAACACTCTGAATATGAGAAGACGTGGAAATGAAGCAGCTAAATTACACTTTAAACCTTAAACTGAGAAACGTCAGCTGTAAATACAAGCATGGAGCATTTCTGTCTTTGGACATTTGGAATGAATAAACCAGCAGAGGACTAATAACCTCTTTAACCACCAGTATAAATGTACACATGCATGTTTAACCAAGATAATCACAGTAATCCACAGTTCATCAGAGGCTTCAAACAGACACCAGCTCCCCCAGTGCTGCCAGCTGCTGGAGGAGCAGGAGGAGGAGGAGGAGGAGGAGGAGGAGGAGGGAGGTGTATGAAAGGTTTCCAGGTGTTTTACCTTGTAACCGCACTACGATGGGGATCTTGAGGTCCAGGTCTCTCACAGCCATGATGATGCCCTGGGCGATGACGTCACACCTCATGATGCCGCCGAAGATGTTGACGAGGATGGCCTGGACCTGCCCAGATTAAAACCGTTAGCATTAGCTACCATGTGGCTAACATTAGAGACAGTAGAGTCAGCAGCGGGTGTGGCTCTTACCTTCCTGTCAGACGTGATGAGTTTGAAAGCCTCGGTCACCTGATGAGCCGTGGCTCCTCCTCCCACATCCAGGAAGTTGGCGGGCGTGCCGCCGTGGAGCTTGATGATGTCCATGGTGGCCATGGCCAGACCTGCTCCGTTCACTACAGAGAACAGAGACGAAACCCTCAGACGCTGAGTGAACGCGTCCCTGACACACACCACACTGTCCTGAAATATACACAGCTGATTCTAAAACCAGGAAGTCAGGTTAGCATGTTAGCATGTTAGCTCTTCCTGTTGTCAGTGTGTTTCTGGTTAAATGTCTGAAATAAGGTCTGTGGTTTTAACACAAGCTCAAGACATTTTCAGGTTTGATTCTCCGACATAAAATGGGTCAGTAAATCCCCCACTCCTGATGTTTGAAGCTTTTACGTGTCTTAAAAAAGGCGGTTGCTAACGAGTGTCTAAATGAGACTACAGAGGTTGTCGGGGACGTTAACATGAAAACCCATCTACTCACCAGTCCACCTTTACAGCCTCGTGTTTCTACTCACGCTCTTTCAAACTCTCACTAACTTTCTAAGAAGAAAGGCTTTTGTAGAAGAGCTCAGAGCTAAATGAAATGACCAGTTGGAAGCTTAGTGGTGGAGACGTTGACGTCATGTGACCGTGGTGTAGTTGGTTTATAGCCTAACATTAGCTTCTTACTTCTGGAGGTTGGAGTTAGGCTTCACTGCAGGACTATTCTAGGCTGAAAACCTAAATTACTGCCCTTTAATCTGGTGACATTTGTCACTGACCGAGGCAGCCGATTGTTCCATCCAAGCCGATGTAGTTGAGGTCGGCCTTGGCGGCCTGCCGGTCTCGGGGGTCCTCCTGGGTCCAGTCCTGCATGTCAAACACCTTCTTCTGGCGGTATGCCGCATTGGAGTCAAAGTTGATCTTGGCGTCCATGCACATCACTGTTGACACATGAGATGCTGGCATTAGCAGAAAAAGATTAACTTCCTGCTGCTCACATCCCAAACAGCATCTGCACTCATTTTCTACTTTGTTGTAATTTAAATTCTACATTTGAAATGAACCTGTCCTTCAGTGATCATCCAGTCTCTGGTCAGGAATATGAAGATGTTCATAAACATTAAGGAAATGAGTTTTCATTCTATTTTCTGCCTCCAGCTACAGTTTGCTGTCCTTCTCTTTTACACTCAAAGTCAATTCTTCTTTTCATGCATCAGGGTTTTCAGTACCACTATAGCTCTGTAACAAAACACTAACATGATTGCTCAGGGGCACCTCAACAATTACTGCAGAGGGACTCAAGATCATTTAACCTTTCATTTTAAACCTGCTCCTTTTACCTGCCTCTAATATTTACGACTACACGACGTTAGTGCAGCAGAAGGACCTAAGCTCTAATCTGAGAACTACTGTCCTGAGTGTTTCCAGCTCACTGTGATGGTCATTAATTGTACTGGTATTTGTCATTTACCACAAAAGTCAGTGGTTTCCTCTTCATGAGTGTGTTTAAAGAGCGGTGATTCATGTCAGGGAGAGTCATTAACTCTGACTCGCTGACCACTCACACACTTCAAACTGAAATCAACCTCCTGATGATTTCCAGGACATTTTCAGCTTTTGTGAGAGTGTGGTTTAAAACAATAACAGGGCTGTCCTGTGTGTCTGTACCGATGCCAGAGGAGTCCTCCACCATGGGGTTGATCTCCACCATGGAGGCGTCGTACTTGATGAACAGGTTGTACAGTTTGACCATGTTCTCTGCCGCCTCGTTCACCAGCGCTGGAGGGAAGCCCATCTTCTGAGCCACCTGCAGCAACACAAAACATCACACATCAGGCGATCATAGCTGCTGATGGGTGGTTCAATCCCTGTCGAGCAAAACACCTCAAACATCAGTGTAAAAATGTACAGGGGTGTTAAAGCAGCTGGCGTCCCCCCAGTTTCTTTCATCATCTCCCCATTCTTTTCTCTATTAGTTGATTAATGAAAGAAATGTAAATAAAAGTGAAGAAAACCACAGGACCACATGATGGCTCCCAGAAAGTGAGGCTGAAACAGCACCATCGCCCCCTGGTGGCTGGTTGCAGTATAGGTCCCATAAAGCCATAAACCCCGCCCCCTCCATGAAGGTAAACATCAAAGAACAAGTCAAATACATTTTTCCAAAGATGGTTTCTGTTGCTTTATGTCCTAATCACGCTGACGTTTGTTCCTGGTTTTAATTAGTTATCTGAGGCTGAAAAAGAAGGTGAAACGTCATGATTGACAGCTGTGGTTGACTCGTGAGTGGTCGGGCTGGCGTATGGGCGAGACTTTGATACCATGTTTGTGTGTGTGCTCTTTTTTTTGGGAAGATTTAGCACCAGTATTTCATATCGAAGCTTTGCAGATTGACCAAAATAAACATAATTTTCCTCTTTCCACAGATGAGTCTGTGGGACTAAAGAGGTTAATTCATTTTCATTTTTCAGGCCTGAAGGCAAAGTGAAAACTTGAAAGGACGCAGTTTTTCAATCATCTGAGAGCTGCCACTTGTTGACATCATGACTGCCGCCACATAGAAACTACAAACTGTCTCTGCTCTTTGATGAAATTAAAATCTAAAAGGAGGCGTGACATTTTAGTGAGCAAGAAAAAAGCCAGACATTTCTAAGAAACACTGAAAAAGCAGCTTCTACATGTATCACTGGACGCCAGTCAGTTTTACAGACAAAAAATAAATAAAGCAGTGAAGGAACATCAATGGACCTCCATCTACTTGGAGAGCCCTGCAATCAGCACCTCTTCTCTCTGTCAAATATATTGAGCCTCTGCTCTCACTATGACAACCAACATATTCAATATACAGAGCCCAGAGCCTGCCGCAAAATGATCCTCAAACTCAGAGAGGCCAGAGACGAGACGAGGGAAAGCAGAGAGAATCAAGAGGACAAGAAGATATTTATATGTAAACATCGAGTCCTGAAGTGAGATATTAAAGACACTTGATAGAAGAGATCATGTTAACAAAAATAAACATCTGTTCACATTAAAAATCTGAGTAAAGCTGGAAATGTCCGATTCCTCGACAGCTTTAATTTCATTAGTTCAAACAAATGTTACATCCATGCATGAAACAGGTTTTGTTTCAGAGCATTTTCCATCACTTGCTCAGAGAAATGTGTCCAGACAGAGAACCAAACGATTACCTGCTCTACTGTGGAAAACCCCAGCTGCTTATTTCCATATGATCAGTTATTTGTGTCCACCTCGGTCCAGTGTCCCTCTCTTTAGCTCTGTGTTTGGTCTCCGCCGGCTGTCACAGAGAGAAGTCGACTCCAGGAAGACCTCCACTATACTCACCCTCTGCTCTCTAACTCTGTCTCTGTATTTTGGTGCTGAGCAGGTGGGTTTTAGAGCTGTATATCATGGAGTAAATGACCAGAGCTGAAACATCAGATTCATGTGATCATTCTCTATAGATGCTGATATAAAACTACTGATAAAGACAGCTTAACATCATCTTTACAGATGTGGTCAGAGCAGACAGGAGCTGGTTGGCTATCATCAGCTGCTGTTTGTGACCTTTTTCTCTCAGCGCTCTCCTGAGGTCTCCTGCAGCTCTCACAGAGTCTGACTCCTGTGTGTTACGGTGATGGAAACAGGTGGAGCTGAGTCCGTCTAGGTTCAATATTCCAGCTCTGCTTATCTACAGATATTCCTCCATTATTACTCATGTTTTTCCTTCAATACAGAGTTGCTATGATTACCAGAAACTGACCATCTTCTCTTATCTTGGAGATTTTTCTGATCAACAAAGCTTCTTGATGTTTTATCATGAGTATTTCAGTCCAGTGTTTCTGTTCATTTGTCAGGGGGTTTGAATATATTGGCTGTAATATGTGGTGTAGCAGAGTCAGCCCACTCTGCTGCTCAATCAGGGAGAGTGGAGACAGGTTTGCATCATTAGGTCTCAGCAGTGAGGGACTGGTCATTGTCAGGATGAGGGGAGTTTGGTCAAACACTTCAGCAGTAAATGACATTTGTTTGTGCTCTTATCAATAATCTGTGTGCTTGTAGCAGAAACAGAAGCAGTCAGTGTTTACAGCTGTGTGGTGTTGTTTCTGCTTGGAAAGCTGAGTATCTGTGTAGTTCAGCCCCATCTTCACCTGAGCAGGTGGTATGTTCCAGTTAGGTGAGGAGGAGAGTCTCCACACCATCGTCTGCTCTTTGTACATTCAGAAACACAGGCTGTACAGTACAGGCAAGTTTTGAACCTAGATTTCCTCCTAAGAAATAAAACCTCCCCTGTTGATTTGAACATGCCCCCCCCCCCACCCCCCCATGCAGCCCAAACCACACAGCTGGAACATCCCCACTCTGTTTTTGTGACTCCCTCCATCTACTATTGATTCTACCTTGATGGCCTGCTCCATCTTAATGCCCTCCACAATGTCGATGGGCTCCTTCACAATGGCGTCTGGATTTTCTGCTGCGACGTCTTCGATGTTCACGCCCCCCTGCGAGCTGCCGATCAGGACGGGGCCCTGCAGGACAAAAGAGCCGCGGATCAGTGAACTGTTTCAATTAAATCAGAGAAAACTTTCCTCTCTGGGTTTGAGTTTCAGACAGATGTCTTTGTCCAACTCTGAGGAAAAACTAAGAAGAACTGATGTTAGAAAATGTTCACACCTTCACCTCTTCACTTAGATTCAGCGGCAGATGAAACCTGGTCGTACAGACGCCACAGGTCCAACCTTTCTCACCTGGCACCAAACTGAACGCATCGGCCAACACTGACCAACAAACCAACGCCAGTGAATCATCTGTGAAGCTCTCTGCTCAGTGCTCTCTCACTCTACCTTTGACCGTGTTACTGTAAACTTTGTAGAGAGGAGTGAACTGACTACATGTTTATTACTGAGGCTGTAGTTTACAGTGCTGATGGACTGGGCTGATTTATATTTACAGACATGATGGGAAGAATATTATCATCTAATACTCAGCACACCTCTGACACAGTGTCAGTCAAACCTAAAGAGACCAGGGAGCAGACTCTGTCATCACCAGCTTTGGTGCTGTGCTGCCACCTAGTGGTTTGATTCAGAACAACCAGATAAAACCTTCCATGACTTTTTCTGTTGCTGTGTGTGTGATTAATCACAGAGAGAGGAATGAAAATATTTGTATTTATTAACAGATGTTAAACAGAATTCAAACAAGCAGCTACAGGGAGGATTATCTAAATGACTGATTCGTCGGTCAGTGAGCCTGAAGTGACTCCTTCAAATGTCTTTTTTCATCCAGGCAATGGTCCAAAGACGTTCAGCTCACAGTGATTTCAAACAGAGAAACTGGAACCAGAGGATCTTTGGTTCCTGACTGCCACTGACTAATTGTCTGTCAACTGATCAATTTAACCACTCAAAATAAACTCATTGATTTATCAAGCAGACAGATTGAACAGTCGCATCATTTCCACTTGACTCAGCAACTAAAACCACCTGTGGAGACACCGGTCGTCTGCCATCACCATCGCCGTCAAGCTACTGAATTACACAGGCACACACAACCACAGCTGTAACCATGACCATTATTTTCAACTGATGTTGGTTACTTTGTTGATTAATCGGTTCATCCTCTCGTCACATATCAGACACGACAAAGAAAAGCAGCAAAAAGCAACAAAAGCAAAGCCAGAACTCATCAAGTTCTAACATTTTTTTGCCTGTAAACTACTTTAACAACTAATCAATTGATCGACCAACAGCAGATCAGACCTGTCGGTGTGTAACTGTGTTGGTGCGTTCCCTCCTCACCTGGTAGGACCTCTCCATGGTGATGGCGAAGTAGTACTCTCTGCGTGGGTACCTGCGCTCACAGATGAACACCTGGTTGCAGATTCGACCGGCCTCCCCGGTCTGCTTGGTGTACAGCTTTCGACCAATCATCTGGGACGAGATGTCGCGGGCCTCCTCTGGGCTGGAGAGGAGGAGGAGGGGCATTAGACAGGGTCTCTGTAGGGTTCAGTTTAAATCGGTGAATGAACTGCTGAGAAAATGAAGACGTGTGCTTTAACATGGTCTTCACCCCGTCCTCCATGTTCCTCTCTGCAGCATGTTCCTGCCACTCTGCTGACATTTGGTAAGTAGGTGGCATTTTACAGTGTGAGACAGTCAGCAGTCAGCAGAGCCAATTAAAACTAATGAAACACACCACTGACGCCTGCAGGAGCTCCACTGCTCTAAAAAGTTTCGGTCTGAACTTTTACTTGTCTGGATCTTACGTTGAAAAGCAGAGGTTTCAGATTTCTCCTGTGGAGCTCGAGGGTACGACGGTGTTTAAAGGGAACAAGATGGTTCCTCAGGTTTCTCTCTTTTCCCTCATGTGAGTGGGACTGGAGTTAAAGGAAGGTTTATCTGCTTTCGTACGAACATTTACCATCTTCTCGTCTGGATGTTTGTGCTCACAGTGCTGTAGAAAAAAGCCTTTATACTAGGAATGGGAACAATTAATCAACGAGCAATTATTGATCACTAAGAATTTTGTCGATCAGATGGAATCTAATCCATATGTTTGTATCAGTGAGGCTGTGTAGTGAGTCTTTTTAACGTTAACTCTCAGCAGATTATGTTTGCCGGTGTTGGATTACTTACGAGTAGACGATCCTCACTCCTCCCTTCAGTCCGCCCTCGAACGTCCCCTTCCCTCTGCCACCAGCCAGAACCTGAGCTTTCACCACCAGGTCCTTTGAACCTGACAAACAACACATTTCAGTCGATTAAATACGGTGAATTAACTGTGACTGATTCTACTCCAACTGAAACTATAAGTCAGTGGTTGACTGTCAGAACATAGACAGACCAACCAGCTGGATCAGGAGCTCCAGGATCTGGATCAAATGGGGGAGGACCGTGTTGTCATGGCGGGGGGAGGGTGTTGGTTGGTTGGTTTATAACAGTGTTTAGCTGGTGATACGAGTCAAAGTAACATCCAGATGAATGAAGGAGGTTTCTCAGCAGAACACTGGACTGTAATGATCAGTGTGAGTCCTGATGGAGCAGCTGAGTCTCAGGTGCGTTAGTTCAGGGTCAGAGAACAGTGTCAGCTGTTGGACGACTCTGTGGATTTATGACTCAACTTCTTACTATCCTGGAGTTATGTAAGTGCAGTGTCAGCTGATACCACTGAAGCTGGAGGAGGCTATGTTTAGACTGTGTCAATGTGTGTCCATCTACATACTGAAGAGCTTCAGATATTTAAAACCTACACACTCACACACACGTCCTTGAACACAACTCAACTGTGTCAGCGAGACTGGGTTTGTCAATGACGACTGACGGCCTCAGACTTCTCCTCTGATCATTAAATGATACAGAAATTAATAACCACTGTTTGCAGAACTTGTACTTTCCCCTGAATAAGACATTTCCACTTTCAGGATTACAAACTAGGACAAAACAAACGAGCAACGACAAAGTGAGAAAATTTACTTTGTAAAGAGAAGAGTTATCAAATCTGTGCACCTTCTCTGTCCAGACAGAAGCTTTTACTTCATTATTTCATTGCATCCTTGAGAAAATGGCCAAAAAAAGAGCCCAAGGTGACGTCCTCAGAACATCTTGTTTTGTCCAAAAACAAAGACAAGACAAAAAAAATAAGCTGCTAATCCTTTCATTTGGAGACTGGAACCATCAGATATTTGGCATTTCTGCTTGAAAAATGACCAGATTTTAAAAGTATGTGTATAAAATGAGCTGATACAGATAGCTCAATCTCAGGAGACTGAAGCACTTTTTTGACACTTGAACAGACATTAACTGAGGCTTGCAGCGCCCCCATCAGACTGAGCTCTCTGGATCTGGGATTACTCAGCTCACCAATCTGCTTAGCCACGGCGTAGGCCTCCTCCGAGGAGCTGGCCACCAGGCCGGCGGGCACCGAGATGCCGGCCTCTTTGAGGAGCCCGATGCTCATGTACTCGTGTAGGGAGAGGTTCCTCTGCTGCTGCTGCTGAGGCTGGGACACATGGCCTCCAAACAGACCTGAAGATCCACCCAGGACCTGGAGGAGGAGGAGAGGAAGAACAGAGGGGGGGTGACTTTCACTTTCTACCAGATGACTAGCTTCCCCAGTGATGAGCAGTTAACCAGCTGAAGAGGAACTGGTCTGAACCACCGGACTGAGGTTTAAATCATATGTTGAATCCCAGCTGATCCTGGACCAGAGATTCAAGTCTTCAGTTCAAGAGTTAAAACACTAATCTCTGAGTTTCTGTCTCGTCTACATCGCTTTAAAAATGAACAATGCTAAGAACTTTGTCAACCAGCAGGAGGCGCTGTTACAATCTGACAGGTCAAACTGAGCTGCTGTTGGAGAAATGTTATTCAGTTATTAAGGTGTTTGTTAACTTGTTCAGTTTGACTCAGCCTTGTTTCAGAGGATTGTTGCATCATTTCCTCTTGAAATAAAGGTTTCATTGAGGACAAACACACTTTCTTTAGCAGCCTGTTTTCTGCCAGACATTTTCAGGATAAAAAATAATCAATTCATCAATAACTCTCAGTTTTCCCCATGATGGATGGGGAAGGAAATTTCTTCACATGTCCATCTCTACTGCTCAGCCATGACATTTTGTACAGACATTGACAAGGAAGTCTTCTTATTTCTATGATCCCTCACTCTTTCCTCCATGAGGTTTACATCTGCTGCTTTCTAATCAAATACCTCCACAACTATTAGACAAACTGTAATAACTCTGACCGATGCTGTGTCCACATCATGTCTGAGTTATTCTAACTACAACTTCATGACCTGTAAACGTACAAACTCTTCAGCTGATCAGTCTGTAGAGTTCAGACCCTGAACAGTGATAAAAACAATCTAAATAAGATGTTGTTAGAGTGAGAACATCTGTCATTAACACACAGCGCGGACAGAGGGAAAAACCAACTGAGAGCAACAGGTGGAGAGTCTGACAACAACAACACAACACCGTCCTGACTGACGTAGTTAGAGAGGAGGAGTGTCTGCAGTCAGCAGGATCACAGCAGCAACAGTGGAAACTCCATTCAGGATCTGAAACCAGGACTGAGTCAGGACCAGAGCTCAGAGTGTGATGGTGCTCTGACGGGTGGTGTTACTGTTACTGTGTGTTACTGCTGCACCACCTCCCTCTGACATCTACCCAGACTCATCAAAGAGGAAAGAGACAGATTCTTCTGTTTCCATTTAAATCCATTTATCATTCGTCTATGTCAGAAAAATCATCTTAAACCCAAAGAGATTCAGTTCATTTATCTCATGTCATCTGGGAACCTGGAGCTTTTTTTAAAGATTTTGTTTGAAAAATGATCAAAACTATTGATTAGTTATTAAAATAGCTGCAGATTATTCTTCTGCTGATGGACTCGTACAATGATCACCAACTAAATCTGTTTGGGGTTGGTTCTGTTGTCACCTCAGGCTTTGGGAAACTGTTTTCTATTCAGTTTTATTGACCAAATGACTGATCAATCGAGAAATGAATCAATAATGAGAATAATGGTCGGCCCTGGCTGTTTGCACTGATCTCAGCTGATCAGACGCCGACTGAGGACTGATTTCATTTCAAATGATTGATTCCTGAAGGTGGAGTCTGGACCTGCTTCTGTCTTCACCCATAGTTTCTGTTGACAGCTGTAGTAAAAACACAGGTCAGCAGTCTATATATATCAGCTGGGAACACATGGACATTTCTGAGGAGGTCATGTGACCTGACACCACTATGACCAGTACAACACAAAATGATGAATTCATTCATGTTTGTTTAGGTTTTTGCTTTTGACTCGGAAACATGTCAGAGGAGACGTTACTGCAGCTGAGAGATGAGATCCTTTAAATACCCCCCACACCCCACCCAGGCCTTTATGGAAACTGAACTCAGTGCTTTATTTTCCTGCAGCTCTGTCGGTCATCAACACTGTGAGATGTGTCAGAAAACACGACAGGAATTTGCTAAAACAAAGACACAAGGTGAAAACCAGCTGACCAAACAACAGCGGGAACATTTCCCTGTTCCTGAAACACAGGAGCCTCTGAAAAGACAGAGGAGATTAAACACATGACAAAGCATTTCCCTGTATTTCCTTTAATGACTGACATTAATGTCGAGGTCCTGATCAGACCGGAACAGAAAAACCAAACAGCCAGGACTCTCTAAACTCTGAAGTCTGATGTGATGAAGCTCATGAGTAACATCAGTAAAACAGCAGAGTGACTGCAGACTGTGGACAGAGGACAGAACAAACACATCATGTCTGTGCCAGGACTCATTTCATTTGGCTACGAGTCAGATAATAACAATATTTAATTCATGAAATGGAATGAAAATGATTGTCTCTGCTGCTGCTCCTGTTTGTCAGGACCTGTGACACAGTTTCAGCTCCTGTTTGTGTTCATTACTCTCTTTGTTTATGTGAATGAGAGGAGGCCACAGGCTGCTGCTCTAACCTGCACCATTAGTTACACTCACACTGTAGAAAAATGAACTTATGATGAAATTAATCTGTGTTCCATCCTGCTATAGAGTTTATTATTAATATATTGGACTCGTGTTTGTTAAATCTGATGTGATCCAATACAACAGCTCAGCCATAACTGTCACCTGTACAAAGACAATAACGTCAGAGGTGTTCCTCTCTCTCTGTTTGTTGATCAGTGAGGCTGCAGCTGTGTGGAGATGAACACATTTTCAGTATAATGCAGCCCAGTACAACGCCACTGACCACAGCCTCACTCATAAGGATATAATGCAGATTAATTAACACCAAACATACTGTTTTAACAAACACTGGCCATTTTAAGCCTGATACAGGGAGAATATGTGGCAGAGCTGTTGTACTGGATTGCCTCATCTTTGCTGCTCCTGTAGATCAGTTCTTATTTAATTATTATGGTGGATCTTTTCTGTTCAGTTTGTTATTAGTTATTTTACCTTTTCTTGCTGTTTTACTTCAGTTGTTCGTACTGAGTAAGACACTGGATGCCTGCTTTTCCTCTTTTATTGAGAATATTAACTGTAGCTAAAATATAGATTGTATCTTTTTTTATCTAAACAACAGGAAAAGGCAGTTGAGCTGCTTGTTATCCCTGAGTACAGCCTGCAGGTGTTAGTCTGAGAGGCGAAACCCAGGGCAGGAAAACACCTGAGGATATTTGCTGCATCACCTGCTGCTCTGAACTGCTCAAATGTATTTGTAAATACTTCTTCACTGCAGCGGTGGAAGTATTTAAATACTTTACAAATACTAGATTACAAGTATTTTTGCAAACAAGAAGAACACAAAGAAAAGCTGTTCGTGATCACCGTGAATAGACAGTGTAACTATCAGTTAATTACTGCCAATGAGCAGGCTTTAATTCTGTTCATTCACACTGCAGTCTCCTGAAGCAGCAGCTTCGTGCTTCTCCACTCGCTGTAACATGTACATACATGTAGGACAGTAATAACAGCTCCTGTGCCCCAGCAGAACAACATGTCCGCCGGGGTCCCTGCTGTGTTCACGGCCTGTCTCCGCTCTGGTTCGTCCTGACAACTTTCTATGAACAGGACGCGGCGGGACAGATGTGATGGCGCAGAGCTGCGGGTGGAGGTCACTGAGCGGCGGCTGCCCCTGTGCTCACACCCGGCTCCTAACACACACAGTCCGTGACACCACACGGGTGTGACCGGGTACACTGAGGCTGAACGGCTCGGGTGGTATTTACAGCGGCTGTTTGCGCTCTGACAGATCGGTTCAGCGGCACTGACAGTCGGCCGCGCTAACGCTAGCCCCCCGCTACTTGTTAGCATGTTAGCCAAAACAATCGGAAACTCAATGAATGTCAAATACGACCCTGTCACTTTCTCTTAAACTGCAGCCGTCAGGGAGGTAGCAGCGCGGCCACAGACACCTGCCCTAGAAGCCGGAGACCCTCACTTCATCCTGGACTCGCACTCACCTTGGAAGCGGAGCTGATCGTGTTCCTGGCCCCTGAATTTCTCAGGCTGGCCGTCAAACGGCTGCAGATCAGGGACGTCGCCATGTCTCCCTTTAGACGGAGTAACTGCCGCGCATGCGTCGTGAACCGCAAAGTCGGGTTCCCCCTGCTGCCTTCGGATGCTGTAGGAAAATATAGAATCGTTTCAAAATAAGGGCTCAACGTAGACCACAAGCCATGCCTGGGAAATATTCAGGCTAGTTAGAAGCGGAAATAGAGTTGAGGAACTTTACTCAAGTATTTCCACTTTGACTCAAGATTTAATAACCTGATATCCAAGTGCAGTTGATGCTTTAACTCCATACTACTACTTCACTCAAGTAGGAATTTGAATCCGGGACTTTTACTTGTAATGGAGTATATGTACATGGTTATATTATACTTTTAGTTAAACAAATGTTTTGAGTACTTATTCCACCACTGACAATTGTCGACAGAGCGAGTTTACAGAGAGAGCCTGAACGCAGCACTGTCATGGCCCTGACGCAGTGTAAATATATCCGCACTCTGGCCTTTAACCTACATTAACACAATCATCAGCGGTGGTACCCAGATCATTTACTGAAGTAAAACTGTCAGTACAACAATGAAAATGCTCCATTACCATTTCCTTCTTTTTAATATTTGTAAATGATGTCTGGTGTTTCTGCAGCACACTCAACAACACACACAATCTCTATTCAAAAAAAGGATTTATTTACAGCGGTCAGTATGTACAAGCTTATTTACACAGAGGTAAATTAACAGCATCTGTCCATATTGTTATTACACCACACTGAGAACATACAGGTCACACACACACACACACACACACACACACATGAAGAGTGAGGTTTGGTTTCTGCCCCACTGTGGTTTATGGAGGGGTATTAAGACCAACTCTGAACACAACCTCATCTTTGTTAGCTTTAGTTCTTGTTTAATTTGTTGTTTGTTTACCTGCAGTTTGTTTAAACTGCAGGTAAACAATGTACACAAAAAAACACTCCCTAAAACTGGTGCAAACACAGGCTCTTAAAGGAACAGTTCAACATTTTGGGAAATAAATGTACCCCCATTCTCACATCTGTACAGCAGCTGGTTAGCTTAGCATAAAGACTGGAAACAGAGGGAAACAGTTAGCCTGGCTCTGTCTAAACACCAGCTCCTTTAAAGCTCACTGATGAACATGTTAGAAGTCATTGGTTTCATCTGTACAAAAACATAAAGTGGATTTACAGGAGTTATAATGTCATAAATGAACATGCTAATCAGTTAGCTTTAGAGGTGCTGGTATGTAGGTGTGGCTAATTTTGCATAGCAGTATTCTTATTACATTTATGAGTATTCTGATTTTATTAAAGGAATAATTCATTAATAAAACATATTTCTGGTTAATGTATAATAAAATACTGATTAGTTGTTTCCAACTGTTGCAGGAAGTGAGTAAGTCTAGGTATTTTCCAAAATGTGGAACTACTCCTTTAAAAAAAAGATGATGGACTCCTGAGAACCCTGACACAGTCCCTCACTCCTGCCCCCATAAACCCTCAGTACAAACTCTGAAATCCTCCAAACACGACCCAGATCATCAGAGAGGGAACAGGCCGACTCATCATCACTCACTCACTCACAGTGATGAGGATAACTTCTTAAAAACTTTAACATCAAGGCCACCAGGACCCAGAGCACAGCGTCTGTTTTGGAAAACTAAAGGCTTTTCTTACAAACTGTGGAACTCCAGACCTCGGCTGACATAATGATTAGAAATGATGGTTGAATGATAAACTGTAGCTGCTATATCCAACTTTAAATCTCCCTCCACTTTAAGAATCAGCTCCTCCATCACTGAGAATCAGAGGCAGCCGATTAAATCCACAACTCCTGTAGAGAAGAGACGGAGGGTGAAGATATTTGATGGGCTGTTTCTCAGTGGTGACCTCACCCCACACACACACACACACAGTCCCTGATGTTCAGTCGGAGTCACTGCTGCTGCTGGAGGAGTCGGTCGACATGGCCTCCACGTCGTCCTCATTCTCCTTGTTGTGACCCGGAGGCTCGAGCCCGAAGTCGTTGCCGTGGTGAGGAGGCAGCATCCCCACGGAGACGTCCGAGGACTGCCAGGGGTAGTGAGGTGTCAGGACGTCTGAGGAGAGACAGAGGAGGAGAGGTGCTTATTACTCCCAGTGTTCAGGCCTTGCTCACTACTGTCATCCTCCATTTATATTGATTAACTCAATGCACTGATTGATCAATAGGACAGAAGCAGGTCAAGCTAATAGTGAAGTGGAGGCTGTGTCCTCCCAGATCAATCTATAACGTGGGCGATGAAACGATAACAACACTGATCAACAGAACTCAGTCCATCCATGTTTAGACAGACAACAGAAAGAGCCAATGATAATGAGAGTTACAGTGACGTCAGGTTAGGTTGACCCACACAGCACAGAGTGTGGGAGCAGCAGCACACGAGCTGATCTTTTAGGTACTGCAGAGTCAGTCGAGGGAATTCAGCGGTGTGGAGATATAGTGTCACTTTCTCCAGCTCTATTCCTTACAACAGAAAGCTGGGATTTGGTTTGTATTGTGATATATTGTGATATCGATTGATAAGAAAAAAATGATCACAATAAGACTCCTTTCCATATCGCCCAGTCCTAACTGTGAATCTACTTTGTTTCTCTGTTCCATAAACACAACATCTATTTCCTGTCTGTCGTCCAGGAGGAGGGATCCCTGCTTTTTGCTCCTCCTCAGGTTTCCTCCATTTTCTCCCTTTTAAAAGTTTTGTGGGGGGAGTTTTCTCATTGTCTGTTCAAAGCTCGATGGACAGGATGCTGTGATCAGTAAACCTGACCTGACTTGACAGGGACTTACCCGGTAACCTTCCAGCAGCCAGAGCGTCACCTGGCAGATGTCCGTTCACACCGTTGGTCGGCAGGTTGGCCATGTGACCCAGCATCCCACTGCGCATTTCCAGGTCAGTAGGGTAGGGTCGGCGTGGATCACCTGAAACCAAACATTTGTGTGAACAGTTAGCAAAGTAAAAACACGACCTCAGCCGACAGTCCTCGGTGACTGTGCAGGTCCTACCTGGTACCCAGTTGAGAGGAGCACACACGGCGTTACTGGCACTGATTCTGTGAGCGTATTTGATGATTTCTTCTGATGAGATACTTCCTGCAGGGATAAGTAAACAACCTGAGTCAGCAAACACACCACGGTCAACATCCTCAGCTTCCATCAGACAGGGTGAGACAGGTGTGTTAGCTCACCTTTCCTGGCTTTGTCAATGGATTTGAGTTTCTCCTTCGCCTGGTAAACAGCAGTGGCCTTAAAGAGAAGACAGAGGATTGTGGGTATTTTCACATTCAACAGGACACAGTCTAGCTCAGCAGCTGTTCACTTAAATGTAAAGTAAGAGATGTGGACCAGGACCAGGACCACCCACCAGGATGTGTTCGGCCTCCTTCAGCTGCTTCTGGAGCTGCTGGATGTCGCTGTCTCTTTTCTCCACCTCCTTCTCCAACAGCTGCATCTCTTGATGCACCTTCCCCTGCTGCTGAGCCACCTCCATCAGCTCCTGGAACTCCCTGTCCCTCTGCACCAGCAGCTCCAGGATCTGAGGCAAAACACCAAGAACACAAACCCCCGCCGCCATTATTAACCCCACTGTGATTCATTCATTTCCCGGTCGCACTGTGTGTCTTTGATCCGCTGTTACCTGGACGTCCTCTCCTGGCTGGGGCAGTTTCTGGCTCCTGGACAGAGCTAACATCTCTATCAGCTCCCTGAAATAATACAAACACGGGGGTGGAGAGGGACCGAGTGGGGGGGTGGGGGGGTGTTCAAATAACAGCTGGTGTTAAAAGAGGAAACGAAAGGACAAACAGCAGCGTAACAAACATAAATATGAATAGTGCGACAGGAAACGACTACATTAAGTTTAAATTTACCGAGATAAAACCTCCAAATCGTCCAACACAGACAACAACCGCTCTTTCGTTGACTTCTCCGCCACTGTCGCCATGGTTGTCTCCCGTCGCTTCTGCGCAAGACCGGAAGTGACGTTGTGTTCATCACCCCGGAAAAAGGAACACACCGCCACCTGCTGTATCGGAGTATATGGGTTAATTGCTTTTAAAAACACAAAACAAAACTATAACCTAATTCCTAATCCTGTTTGCACAATTTAACACATTAAATACGTTTTTTTTCTCAAAACATCTGATTTATATCGCAAAATACGTCTCGTAGTAACGTTGGTACTGCGCCGGTAGGAGGCAGCCGTGCGCCAAACCGTGCCCGGTCAGCTGGGAAAGAAGAAGTAGGAGAAAGAATTGTGGGTTTTATGGTTTTATCCACTGACTGGGCGACTTTGTTTTTAGGACGTCTGCACAGTGAGAAAGGTAAGGCGTCAGTATACTAGAATGATGCAGTCAGCGTGTTTCAGTGTCTGGTTTAAATGCGCTGTCCTGTTGTTTATTTTAGAAGCTTGTTTAGTTAGTTTAGAGCTAACTTAGCCAGCAGTTAGCGTTGGGAAAGTTACAGCTCAACATTAAATAAATATAGCGTCTTGTCTCAGAGGATTATAAATGTAGAGAAGAAGTCAGATAGACAGGCGGTGTCTCTGACCTCAAGTGCATCTAAACCTCGAGTGCTCATTCAACCTGTTAACTGTAAAATGTGGATTTTACATGACCCCAAATCAAAAGTGACATGCGTTCAGTTTTTCTGAGGTGGCACAGTTTAAAATAATAATGCATAAATTAGAGGAGTCTCTTTATTTAAATGAGACATCCTGAAGCTGCAGGGACCTTACACTCTTGTTTATCGTCACTTAGCAGCAGTGAGACCTGACCTGAGGTCCTACACCTGCTCACACCAAACCACTAATCATCTGCTTTGGCTGCTGTGTTTATCACCAGACCACCGCCTACCAGCAGCTATCTACAACTACAATTACATTACTCATTCATTATTTTGTCTTGACTATTGCATTTAATAATTGAATAAGAAGATGTCACTGAAAGGGCTGGTTAGGGGCAGGTTAGTTAGCCGACACTGCTGATTATTTAAGTTAAGAAAGGTCACATTCTCAACATGTAGCTGCTGTTTTACTGTCTTATTCTCAGGCATTCAGCACTGTATGCAGATTTAATAAAGTCATGGTGTTTTCAAATCATACAAATATGCCAAGTGCTGTTGGCAGGTTAGCTATAGCAATGTCAATAACTGACACAAAAGGCTGAAACATCCTTTGCTGAGACACCTGTACTGTCACACAGAAGATCAGAGGTGTCATATAAGAGGATAAGGTCTCTCTTAAGAAGGACTTTGATCAATTCTGCAGTTATAGAGTGTAATGAATTAAATTAAATCACATTTTAATAACATTATGACTGTTTTTAATTAATGCATGAATTGAGCATAGTTGCATGGTTATTACATTGGAACACATTACAAGTATGTCTGTAATGAATTATAGCCATTGACATTAAAAAAAAAAAAGTGACTGTCACAGCTTATTACGACCCACAGTTACGTTTTGTTGTCAAGCGACGTAGCGGCCGTAATTAAGACAGTAATAAAGTAGATGACGTAGTATAAAGAGCGACAAAGGAGGAGGTTGAGGTGGATTAGTCAATAAAACACAGGACACTGTTGTCCAGTAGTCATTGTTGTTTCTTTAATCCATGACCACCGTCTTTTCCTGAACCTGACCAAAGGAGACCGTTCCACGGCGTTAACCGCGTGTTTATTACTGTTGCCATGACGACGCAGTTCCAGGACGAGACCATTCCAGAGCGTAACCGCCTGTTTATTACTGTTACCATGACAACGACGCGCCGGTAAAGGCAGCTGCTGAGGGTAGGAACCGGCGACAGAACTCGTTTAGGTTGGAGAACTTGTTGGGAAAATGATACCTCGTTTTCAGGGAGAGACAATGCGGATATTTGATTCTTTTAATGGAAACCTTCAGTATCCCCAAATAAAGAAAAGAAGTATAAAATATGTGTCCTTAGCAAAAACCACACAGTTGTGTCATGTTCAGAGTTTAATATAAATACTTTAAAGTAATACTGACTTACTCTTTAATACAACAACTACCATTAAAAAAAATATTATTAGGAGAGATATAGTCATCACTCATCTTGAATTAGTATAATTTTAATAGTTTTGAAGGGATGACAGATAAATCTCTTTAGTGCTATGTGTATATTTTTAAAGATATTTTTAAGTCATTCCACAGAAACATTTCTGATGCAGTTCAATGAAAATACTCAAAAATACAGTGGAACACTTGGCAAAGTTAGTGACCCCTTCCTCAAACATCAGTGTTCAGCAGTTTACGTTGAAAGCCTTCACGTTGGGTCACTGTGTTGACAGTATGGGTGTGAAAACGTAAACTCTTATCCCCGATACCACTTCATGCAACACTCTAATCGTTCTTTATGTTTCCTTCTCCAGATGCCCACTCAGAAAGAATGCCACGTTTGTAAGACAAAAATCGGGGTAGCCAGTAAGACGTGTGGGCACTGTGGAGCCAAGCAGCCGTACAAACAAAAACTGCAGAATATAAAGAAAAAACTCGACCAAACCTGGAAGGAGAGGCAGAAAAAAAACAGCAGCGTCAACAAAGTCTATGATGCAACAAATCTACTGGTAGGTGGTGGTTGTCTGTTCAGATCAACATCAATTATGTCTTTAAAGAACTGTCACCTCCAGTATGTTTCTAACCTGTATTTTACCTTCTTTAGCCTTTTATCAGCTAATACACTTTACCAAGATTTCTCTCAGCTTGAAGTTATGTGTCACATTTGTATTATAATTTTGTTCCAGCTCCACAAGTGGGAACTTCTAGAGCGGCATCCACTGCTCCTCCTCGCCAGGAGAACTACCAATGGTTTTTTAGCTGAGTGCTTCTGTCCATGGCAGATGGATGCAGAGGATGCTAAAGATGCCCTCGTCACGATAAAGAGGATTTATGAAAGACTTCTTAATGGTAATGTACACCCAGTTTCACCCAAGAGTTCCTTCAGTGACTGCTGAATTTCCTGTGTGGATTAATAAAGTATCTGTCTATCTACATTTTAGACACAAGCAGCTTTATTATCACCTGTTCACAGTTTCTTTAATACATCTTATAGTCCAGTGATGACATGATGAGCTTTGGTTAGAGAAGTACTTTAAACTTAAGAGGAGGTCAAAAATGTACCTATTTAAAGGTTCACATGGAATAATAGAGTTTTTTATTGCCAGTGTTAAAAAGATGAACCTGTCCCCTGTGAGCATTTAAGATATGTGGTCGGACTTTAAACTGTGTATTACTCTGATCACTCCAGGAGCCTGCTCAGCTCCGTATTACAGTGTAATAGAATGACTATACTCTTCCTCTTCTTCCTGCAGCTTCCATAGAGTTTGATATGTGTTGTTGTCAGTGTTCACATCGTGCTCTCTTCCTCTCAGAGGTGTCTGTGTCAGCTGAAGCAGCAGCAGGGTCGAGGCAGAGTCCAGCAGCAGACAGTGAGGAGACTCCTCCACCAGACCACCACGTCCTCACAGCCGACCCGGCTTCAGAGTCCACGTCCTCACCTGAGCACAGCCCACAGTTTGACACCAAATTCACGTTGGTCGTCGCTCCGGGGCCGTCGTCTTTGGCTTCTCCTTTGTCCTCCTCCTCCCAGATCCCTCCTGTTTCCTCCCCCTCCTCCCTGACCCGTCCCACGTCCTCCCCTTCCCCCACCCCTCTAGCGTCGTCCCCTCTCGCCTCTCCTGTGTCGCCGACCCTCTCTGTTTCTCCCAAACCCTCCTCTCCTGTGTCCACTCAGCTAGACGGCCCCGACTCACTACCCTGCTCATGGAAAACAACACAAGCCAGAAGGAAATTAGACCCCAGTGGTAAGAGTGGGTTTATTACTGTATCAGCCAAAGCTATGTGTGCAGAGTAGACATTTATTTGTTGCAGTAATTATTCCTAGTTCTCATACTGGCTGTGGAATATGCCTCAGTAACATGACTACAGTGTAAGTGATGCTTTGGGGTGTTAATGATTGATAGGGACAAACATCTAAGATCTAGAATTCTAAGAAATATAAATAAGATCCTTATAGTTTAACCAGAAACATCTCTATATATCAGTACCAGACTCCATTGACAAAAACAGGGATTTAACACAGGAGCTGCTGGAATCCCACTGCCTCCATCTGTTTGTGTGTCTGTGTTACTGTGTGGTACTTTTACTTCAGTAAAGTATCTGATTACTTCTTCCACCACTGAAAGTCTCACAGTAACACAGACACACTAACAGATGGAGGCAGTGGTATTCCAGCAGCTCCTGTGTTCTGCTCAGTAAAATCACTGTTTTTGTCAATGGAGTCTGGTACTGATATATAGAGTTTCTGTAGGAATCCTATCATAATGTTGTCAGACACTTTGAATAACAATCTGAGTCTGTCAGTGTTGAAAACAAGAGCTTTAGTGGACGTCCATTGAAGTGGACAGTTGTCCATTGGATTGGACAGCAGCTGTTCACTGTGCCTTGGTTTTTGTCCCTATAAATCATTTACATCCAAAACACATTGGGAAAATATGGTCCAGGTTCAAAACTACCAGAGTTACAAAAGCCAGTACTCCTTCAACGTGGGCATGGAAGTGTTTGTATTGTTTCTTTAACCATGACCTATGTGGCCGTGTTTAGAAAATGTCGGTTGAAGCTACAAGTGATTAACACCTTCTTGTAACATCTTTGATTGTTTTCAGACTGCCCCATTCATCAAGGATCCACCAGTTTCCCCTACAAACAGATACTGGGGGAAAGAATCAGGGAGGTCAGTCATCCTGAACACAGAGTGGTGCAGCAAGTCTTAAATAGTCATTATGGTTTAAAGAGGGTGATAGTGTTTATCCAAGGACTGCACCATCAGAAAAGTAAAGCTTCATGTTACAATTTTAATCTTATTTCATAGATTCATGAAGTTCAGAGTCACATTTTAGTCTCCACCTTGGAAACTATAGTTTGCCAAAGTGAACAAGTCAAGAAAAGTCCCACAGTCAGTTTTCCTTTGAGTCTTATTGTGTGTTTTCACTTGCATTTAAAGCAGCAGCATGTTTACTGAAAGTCGTTCTTCTGTCTGTCTTCAGGGCCAGGCTGAGGTGTTGGTCCAGTGGTATCCATGCTCTGGATGGTGTGTATGTCACCTGACGTTTACAGTGCTAACAGCAACAAACAAACACTCAGTAGCTCACATGACAGCGAAGCTCCAGCTACTTAATGTTAAAGGTGTCTGAACCATAATAGCATGTTCCCGTCTGACACTTTAAAATGAAATCCACAAGAGTAGTTATAAAGCTGAATCCTAGCAGGCAGTTTTACACATTTTATACTCTACTTAAATGCAGTATTACAGGACTGTGTAATGTAAAAGTGTAAATAATAATAAATAGTTTTAGGACTGGACATGATAGCTTTGTCTTTAAAACTAGGCTGCTAAATTATATTTAATATAAATGCACAGTACACAATCAGGAACATTGTTACGCCTCAGCAGAGTCACCCTGAACGACGTCCAGAAGAAATGACTGTATACAATCATAATGATGGTTCAGTGTGAGAGGGAGAGTGGTCTCTGCCGTTCCCTCTCTGCTCCCTGAACACCTGCTGTTGCTCTGTGTACCTGAGCAGGTTCCATCTCCCTCTGACTGAGTGAGAGTCAGCAGCTCAAACTGCTGGAATCAGACCCAGAGAGTTCAGACTGATGCTGAACTGTAGATCAGTTAAAGAGACTTAGAGTCATTAAAACCAGAGTTCATCTCTGATATTAGATTAGAAACAGAGTTTGGTGTTTGTTACTTCCCAACAGAGTTAATTACCACTGGTGGCAGTAGAGGGCGCTGTTGCTCAATATAAATTAGCGTCAGTAAGTAACTGTTGCTGTGTTTCGATTTGTTTTACAGTGGAGCCAAGTGGAAAAACACCTGGGAGCCAAAAGAAAATATTCTAAGTTGACATTGTCTTCATCATCTTTGTGTTGTACTGTTGTTATTGTTGTTGTGTTGTGTTGTTGTTGTTGTGTCGTCGTAGGACATCCACAGAGACTGACTTGAGATTGTGCCTTTCAGAGTCAGACATCAGTTTTTTCACATCAGATTTCTGCCTTTAACATTTTAGAGATCGTTCATCAGTTTTACTGTTTTATGTAACTGCTTTATAAAACACACAGTATCCTTTCTCTGCATCGTAGGAGACTGGATAAATGAAATAAAACATTTTGAATTAACATGTATTTGTCACTGGCTCTTTACTTTCACACACACCGACAAACCACAGAGATCAGATTAATCATCAGCTGGGTGCTAAACTGTGCCGAGCCTCAGAGTGGGTTTTTTGGTTTTAGTTTTTTGGATACGGGCAAAAAATAAATAAATAAATAAAATTTAAACGTGCAAACAAATTAATTTAAAAAAAGTGCACAGGAAATACAATTTGTTCCCACATTTTTTATTAATTTACACGTTTTGATTATTTATTAATATGTTTTTATATTTTGCTCACACATTTTAATATTTCATGTGCATGTTTTAGTGTTGCATTCACATGTTTTAAAATTCCTAATTACAACTAATTAATCGTCACCTGGGTATTAAACTACAGTAATAGTGGAAGATGTGAACAAATTTATTTGTGTTCAGTGTAACTTTCCACCTCTTCTCCATTACATTTCAGAGGCAGATACTTTATTACTACTCTACATCTGACAGCTGTAGCTACTGGTTACTTTACAGATTACAAGTAAACTTAGCATGTACACGGTATTATTAAAGGTTAAATCAGTGGTTCCCAAAATCTCTCACATTACTCAAGTACTGTAATTCCTGTATAAACCAGCGTGTGGATGTGTCTTGAGTTGGTGTCAGTTCCAACAATCCATCCAAACTTCTCATGGTAATGGAAATGAAAGTGGTGGGAGAAGTACTCTGACCTTTTACTTCAGCAAAAGTAGCAGTACTGCAGTGTAGAAATACTCTGTTACAGGGAAAAGTCCTGTATTCAAATCTGTACTTTAAGTATTGGCATCATAATAAACCTAAAGAACTCATTATGCAGAGTATTTTGTGTTGTTGATGCACCAGTGTGTTTGTCACAGCGGGGGATAATAACCTGGATCTGGCAACCATCTCCCGTTGAGTTTTGTTGTCGTTTTCCTGGAGCAAAAGCACGAGACAGACACATCAAGGTAAACACAGGTAACCAGGTCTGTGCCGGAAACGGAGTGTCTTCAACTTCAAAATAAGAGTTTGGCAAACGCGGGACTTATTTTCTCATTTAACCCGTGGTTGAAAGTCAAAGAGTATGAGGGACAAAAAAAGATGAAAGTATAAATACATACATAAATTAAAACAGCATTCCTCATCACCGAATGTATTTATTCTATTCTCAATTTTCATTTTATTTATTTCATTTATTAACTAATGCATCTGTTTATTTATGTATTTAAACATTTATACCTATGTCAGTTTTTGTCCCTCATAAAAGAGAGATTGTTTGGCAGGTGGTCAGGGAAAGTGAAGTAGATAGAGGTTGTCCAGCTGTTACAGACACTGTATTTTAATACAGTTGTGTTGTCTTTGAAGGTGTAGAGAACTGGTTTTCAAGTAAAGATGTTAATGTACTTTTATACATTAAAGTTCAATAATGCAATATTCAATACAATATTCAATGTGATCAGGTAGAGATGGATTTACCCCTAGGGCTCTTATAATTGCTGCTGATATTATATGAACAACATACACTTGAAAGATGACCACACAGTTAGCCTGGGGCTTTTGGGGCCTCTGGCTAGTTGCTGATTTTGCTTGCATTGGGAGAAAACTGGTTTTCAGCAAAGAAAGACAAGAAGACGATGGACAACTCTATTGATCTATTAAACAAGGATGTGGTCCACAGCTGTCTCTGCCAAAACCTGATTACTTCACCGCAATCCAACTTTGAGGTACATGTATTTTATATGTTTATTTAAATTCCATCACATTTCAGTGTGAAACATTGTGCTTTTTACTATCTATTACTTTGATAACTGATTTGTCATGTAATAGTCCACTGGCTACAGCTTCAGATTAGGTTCTAAACATAAATGTTTATTCAATCCTTAGTCTTCTACAATAATAAACAATGGGGCTGCAACTAATTATTTAAATTGTAAATTAATCTGACATCTGTTTCAGTTATTATATCCATATATATATATCCATATATATCCAGTGTAATTACTCCACATGCACCATCATGTCACGTCATGTTCGTTTTTTAACTGTCCCTGGATTCAGTAAAATATTATTTCAGGGGTAATTGAGTGATGGAATAAGCCCTTTATTTAAGTCCAGAAACTACTCCTAGAAATAATAATAAATGTGAATATGTCTTCTAACCCGGCTCACACAGGAGACGTTGCCAGGTTTGGCCTATCATGCTCTTATTTTGAAACCTTACCGGAAGCCGTGCCGTCTTCCGCCTTCGCTGCTCTCGGCCGTTATCAGCACAACAGATTAGACTTGGCCGGGGAGAAGTGCGACGACTTGACTCCGGAGCAAATTCTCTCTGTTTGTTTTTGTTCGTTTTACAACGTTTTCATCCCATTTTTTTCGATCGGGAATTTTGTCAGCGCTTGGTCCAGGATGGTTAAAGTGTCTTTTAACTCGGCTTTGGCCCAGAAAGACGTGAAGAAGGACGCCGAAACTCTTATTCCCGAGGAGGACAAAGTAGTGAGTAGAAAATGGCTAACTTAGCTTTCAGCTCGGTGAACGAGCCCGCAGCCAAACACAGAAACAGACTGTTCAGCTTTTCGCTTATTTTCAAACTGGTTCTTTAACTTGAACACTTTAAAGTGGCATCTGCTGTAGTTTATTGTGACTTTTAAGAGTGTTGTAACGTTTTTAAATGTATTAGTTTTTTTCACGTGTTGCGTTCCACGTCTGTTTTTCCTCAGTAAAACATAACATTTCTGTAGTTTTGTTGTGTCTTAAGCAAGTTACTAGAGAGTCTGTACCTTTGGGATCACGGTTCATAATCGCAATCAAATATCAGAATATGATTCGTCTCTTTAGGTGGAGGTTTTAGCTCAGTTTAGTGATGAAAAAGGCAAAAATCAACCATTTTTGTTTAGAAGTTTGACAGAAAAGTAAGCTAGCTTTCACAGGAAGAGAGAAGTTGACTAGCTGAGACTGTTTTAGTTGAATATAAATATTTTAACACTTAAATATATTAATTTCCTGTTGGTCAACTTATCATTTTAGGGTTTAACACTGCTCTCCACACCTTGTCCATTATGTTTTTCTGTGTCGTCTTTTTATTTCTGATCAGCTTTGTTCCTCTGTGGGGTTAGTTTGTAAAGAAAACTGGTTCAAAACCTTTTATCCTGCTGCTTCTTGTGTAAAGTGCGTCACCCCTTTAAAAGAGAAAGCAGACGAGATGAAAGGAGGGAGGGAGGAAGAGGGGGGAGTCAGAGATATCCATCACCCACATGCACAATTCATGCAGACTTTTTATGATCTTGTGCATCTTTCATCCTGATCCATTTGAGAGAAGAGTTTGGCGAGTTCTCCTCTGTAGGTCACAGGTAAAAAGAGGAAGTTACCTGGTCGTGGGCGTCCTGGAAGAGCTGCGAAATCACTTGGGAAAACTGAATATAACCATCCAAACATGAGTATAGGTTTGTGATGGTTTGTCTGTGAATCAGCTGCTGTGGATCTGTCTGGTGCAGAACAAAGTTTAATTCTGTGCTATTTAATTAGAATAAGCCAGGGTTTTACACTGCAGGTCTGCTGAGGCGTGTTGTGTCTTTCTCTCTGGGTAAAGTCCTGTAAAAACTCCACTGCTCCACCCTGTTGTAAAAGCCGTGGTTCTGTTTCCAACAGAGGAAGTTCCAGCTTTGTCAAGAACACAGAGCAGAGTACATGTCTGTAAATGTGACACAGACTTCATCTACAGTTTCAGTGTGTGTTGGGTGATAAGTATTTGCTGTTGCTGAGAAGTTTTAAGACTTGTCTGTGTGGTTGTTGTGGCTGAGTCTGTGCAGTGGTAATGTAGGTTGGTTAATGTTTTCCTTCTGGGGATTGAAGTCGGCTCAGATGCTCTATTAATTTGTGTTGTTGGCAGTTTATTAGGTACACCTAGCTATAACTGACGCAGTCTCCTTCGTGTGTAATGTTCATGTTTGTTGACACTGGTTTAGAAACGTGTTGGTTCAGCGTTTTTGAGGATGTGGTTGGTGTGTTGCTCTTGTCTGGAAGGAGTCCCGTCGCTCTCAGGCCCTGTTCACACCTGGCACTAACGTGTTAAAGACATTTTAGAAGGAAAAACGTGTGTAGGTTCAATATGCTATGTGTAGATTAGTAGATTCAGATGCTGCATCAAAGTTCACAGGCTGCCTCGTTAATCTTATCAGGTCCCTCCTTGGCGTTGGGTTGTAAGATCTGAAATATTGCCAAACAGGCGCTCTGGCTTTTTGCTTTGACACCAGATCCTCTGCCACCATCTTGTTTGGTCATTTGATAAGACTCTGCTACTATGCTGCTGCGTGTTACACATTAGAGTCCTGCAGGGATGATGTGTTTCTGGAGTCCAGTCCTGAAGTTAGCATCAGTCTGGTTCACAATGAAATGAGGATCAACTGAATTTTTGTTTCTCTTTCTCTTTGACCTCTCACTCTCTGTCCTTTTTTATCCCTCTTTCTTTCTCTTTCATTCTCTTGAAAAGCCCAGTTTCAACCATGAAGGGAAACCCAGGGTTTTCCCTTGGTGTCTGCAGGGTTCAGATGCTGTGGTAGAGCAGGGAGGAAACTGTTACCTTCAGACATGAACCAGAAGTGAAACAGATCTGCTCACTGATAAAGTGCGAGCTGTGTCCTGAAATAAACCCTTCCCTCTGGTAAAACTTGCTTGTAATGAATGGATTTGAACTGCAGCGTTCTCATCCTCCCACAGTCGTTTGACAGTGTAATGGCTGCTTAACTAAATTTCTGCTCAGTCGGATGTCTGTAGGCTGATCGTTGTCTACGTGGGTGTAGCAGTGCAGTGAGTGGATTCCTCAATCAATTTCTCTGACTCAGTGTTTCTCAGACTTCAGTCTCATTGAGTTCATCTCCTGCGTCAGCTGTAATTTTTGGCTGTTGGACAGATTTTCTCCCTGGTTCATTAGTTGGGGAGTCAGATTTATTAGTGACTAAGGGTGTTTTCACACCTCAGAGTCTGGGCCAAGCTACATTGCTATATTTCATCTGGTCAGTTTTGGTCTCATGTTGCAGTCTTGTGAATGCACTAAAGAAGTTTGGCTGACGCACCTTTGTCCTTTCGTCACCTGTGTGTCTCCCTATACTCGACACTGATTGGTTTATAGGCAGCTGTCCGTCGTCAGCGTCTTGTTTCGGGTCATCCTCTCAAGTTTTGGCAGGTTACTTTGGATTTTGTCATCAGACCAAATTACAAGCCAGATGTTTCATCTTATTTGCAACTAACTTTTATGTTGCTTGGAGTTATTTTTCTTCTTCTGCTGTTTAATGGGTGACAAGACTCTACTTCCTGTAATTGGTCTGAAAGTCTGAACGATCCAGACGAACTATGGTTCAGTTTGATCCAAACCTGGACCACCACTTCTGGTTGAACCAAAATTTGATCAATGACACCCTTCACTGTTTAGGATTAGATTGTGGTCCGAAGCACCTTTCACACCTTCTGTTGTGGTTTGGACCTTGGATCAAGTCACCTTTTATCAGTAAACTGGAAAGTTCAAAGGTCCAGACCGAACAAGGTCGGAGTGAAAGAAGCCTAACAAGGTGTGATACTGCTGAATTTGTTCTTTCTAGTTATGAGTCTGGTAACAGCACTTTGTATTAGCTGTAGTCTGCCTACAAGTGAGAACAGCATTGGAGCCAATCCAGTTTTATTCAGTGAACCTGTATCGGCCAAAATAAATGACAGTTATAATCTGATCTGTCATTTACCAATGTTGAGGATCAGGTGCACCTAGCGTTTCTTGAGCTCCAACTAATCCCACAGAGAATCGCTCATTCTGCCACTTGAACTTTCAGTAATTTTGGACTATAACCTTCAGTATTTGGATCAAAAAAACCTCAACATTTGGGTAATGTGGCATTGGACCAGAGTGTATCTGCAGATAACCAGTACTAAAGGACTTGGATCAGGACGTTTGTGTCGATCTTTAGCAGCTTAAACAGGGCTGAAACTGCTCAGCTAAACCTGTCTGCAGCTAAAGACAGTTGCTGAGACATTTATAGAGACAGAAAATAGACCAAGCTAAATATTTAGGCTGAGCATGTCGTCATGCTTGGTTTAGCTTCTCCCTGAATAAGTCTTTACCGGGTGTGTTCAAACAGGGATGTGGCCGTCTTCCTGTTGAACGTGAAGCTCGAGTGGGCTTCATTCTCTGGCTGCAGCCAACGATTACTTTCATTATCGATTCATCTACCGGTTATTGTCCTGATTAATCCATTATGCTTTCGTCTATAAAACACCTGTCACGCTTTCCCACAGCTGCTTCACATGTCTGGCTGTGTCTTGTTCAGTAGAAATTGTCCAGACCTCAGGCTTTGAAAAGTTCTATTTAGATTTTTCAGATACAGCATGAGGTCTCTTTGTGCTGTGTCCACTCAGACTGGATCAGATCGGGTTAATCAGCATCTTATCTGTGCTAAACACAGTTTGACTTTGTGCAGATTAACAATTCGTTTCCTGCTGCCAGCTTCGATCTTTGTGCTGACTCTGCTCGTTTAAAGATAATGACCAACTAGTTTATTTCCCCAACCTTTGTTCGATACCAGAAGCATTAAAAAGTCCCCTAATCTAAAGTGAGCTGCTCTATTTTACCAGTGGTGATTAACCCGCTGCTTATTATTTGGTCAGTTAATTCCCAGAGTGTCGTCTTTCAGGCATGTTTTGTTTGTAGCTGTTTGTCTTGTAATTATTTTTAACATGTTGAAGTTGTTTCACCACTGAGTTACAGACCTCCCTGCCTTAATGTTAATCATTTTCACACCAGCTTTTGCATTTTAGAAGTTTTTAAAAAGCATTTTTCTGTGTACAACGGTTTTATTCTTAGATAACCTTAGACCTGCTCATTATGTAACTATATGATCAGACGGTTCTCTCGACAAAAACCGAATTATTCAGGTTTACTGTCAATATGAACTGAGTTACCGCTGGAGTACGTCAAGATAGCTGCAATAATAATAAACATATATTTTCATAAAGCAAGCATACATGTCCGCTTCCATGTTAAGAGTATTTAAAACTGAAAAATCTCTTAAGATTCATTTAGAACAGATAAAAAAATGTCTGATTAATTGTGAGTTAACTGTGGATAATCATGTGATTAATCGTTAATAAATATTTTAATTGATTGACAGCCCTAGTAAATATGATATTTTTAAGTTCACTATTAGCATGACAACACATATAAATCACAAAATTATTATTCTCTGTAAAGTCAGGGGGAGCTGTATATTTTATGGTCTTCTAGCTCTGTGTGTCACATAACTGTTTTGGTCCAATCATGATTGAGGGATCATGGCTGCGATAAAAACAAAACCAAAAACGAGGTCTGAATTGAACCTTGTTTTATTGACTGTTGTCGTGTCTGTCCTGTTTATTGTAATGACAATAAAGTTGACTCAACTCAGGTGACGCCTCTAAAGTCCAAGTCCTGTTTGTCCAGCTGGAATAAAAAGGTTTGATCACAGTGATAAGAAATAAAGAAGAGCAGCAAATATGTTTGAGAAGCTGCAAAGAGCAAAGGAACACCAGGCAGGATGAAATACACATTAACAGGGTTTAAAACAGTAAAATAAAACAGGCAGAACTCCTATAGAGAATCACCTGTTGACCATCAGCATGTAGGAACACCTGAGCTGATGTCACCGAGTGTTAACGCGCCACGCCGTGCTCAGCTCTCTGCAGTGAAGATCGACATCAGCGACTGGGAATGTGAATCCTGCTCGGCCTGCTGCAGGTTCAGGTTCAGCTCATGTCGGTACATGGCGGAGGAGGAGGTGTGGTGTACAGCTCTGACAGAGTCAGGATAAAAGTTTCTTCTCTATAAATGTAAAGGTTTTACAGGAGCAGGCTGTATTCAGAGCTGTGAATGCTAACGATGCTAAAGATGCCTTATTAAGACATGCTGGCTGCTGCTGACTGTGGGGTGTGAACCTTTATTTTTACACATCCGGGTGAAGAGCTGCATATAAACACTTGTTGCTGTGTCAGGACATGACTTACTGTTGAATTTAATCAAGTTTAACCATAAAGGTTTTATGTTTTTTGAGCATGAAATCATCTGTGTTGTTGAAATATTACTTTATAAACAACCAGTCAGACTTCTCAGAGACATTGTACGGTTGAAAAGATTACAGATCAATCATATATTCTTCTCTTTAAGTGTATTGGCAGGTAGCATTTGTGCGGCTTGTTCCCAGTTTGTGATGACAGGAGTAATCCTCAGCTCGTCAGTGGCTTAATTTGGGTCAGACCTCACACAAACATATGGTGGCAGTGAAGGCAAAGCTTCTTCAGGCCCTGAAGCAACACAATTTCCCAGTTTTGGGTCAGACTTTAAACCAGTTGGCTTTATATACTGAGATCCATGTAGCCATGTAACTAATTTACTCCAGTATTTTTGAACCTGATCCTTATTTTCCTGTGTTTTCCTATAGAAACAGAGCGTTTCATTAAAGAGTCAGATCCTTTCTGTTTAACCAGAAACATCTCTATATATCTCTACCAGACTCCATTGACAAAAACAGGAATTTAAGACAGGAGCTGCTGGAATACCACTGCCTCCATCTGTTAGTGTGTCTGTGTTACTGTGTGGTACTTTTACTTCAGTAAAGTATCTGATTACTTCTCCCACCACTGAAAGTCACACAGTAACACAGACACACTAACAGATGGAGGCAGTGGGATTCCAGCAGCTCCTGTGTCCTGCTCAGTAAAATCCACTGTTTTTGTCAATGGAGTCTGGTACTGATATATAGAGATGTTTCTGGTTAAACTAAAAGGCAGGAGCTGAAATAATTAGTCAGTTAATCAAATTAAAATGCTTAACATTTCCTAGTTGTGGCCCAGAAGGTTGACTGATAATAGTTAATACTTAATATTGATTAATAGTTAATTGCAGCTGCACACTGTTCTCTATGTGATGGTCTGTACCTGCAGCAGGACACATGGAAATAAATGTTAATTATTTCCATCTCTGGCATCACTTTGTTTATGTAAATCACACAGCGTCGCCTCGGTTTGTACGGCTGCACTTTTGTACATTCGACACCAAACTTGTATTCTGTTTGAATACGTCCAGAGTAAATCCATGTTTCTCCTCTCTGATGTGAGGAGCTCTCTGCCCGCGTGTCTTCTGGTCGTCGTCTGAGGCATGTGGACTGCTTGGAAAGGATTAGAGTCTAATCGGTCAGATAGAGGCTCAGTCGGAGAGCTTTAGCTGCCTCCCGCAGGGCACCGACCACTAAAACTCAAGAGGAGGGGAGATTAACTGAGTGGGCAGATATACAGGGAGCAGAGGACGACCTCCACCCTCCTCCATCCTCCACCACCACCACAGCAGCAAACATCTGATCTGTTCCAGCCATAATCTGGAGTTTTCCAAATGTTTACGTACAAGCTCTGCAGGTGATGTTTCCCTTTAAAACGTCCTCGTCTTCCTGTGTGTCCGCCCTCACCGAGGATGGAGTTTCATGTGGTCTAGACTGAAACTGAACCTGTCCTGGACACTGATACTCACCTGTCTCCACAGAGACAGGAACCCAATCTGCTCTCAGGTGGACTGATGTTCAGGACTGATCTGTTTAAAGACCTCTACCAACGCTGGAACACTGAACTGTGTTCAGGATCAGGGGAAATGGAGAATAGTGCTAATATATTTACACATAGTTAAATAAGCCTCAGTAATCAATCAGCAACTGTTCTGATGATCGACCAGAGCTACAGTGTAGAAAACTTGATCCCTCCTCGTTCTTAAATGCGAGAATTTGCTGCTTTTCTTGGTTTTAAACTCTAGGAAATGAAATATTTTGGAGGTTTGACCGTCACTCTCCAGAAAATCATCTGATAGTCCATAACGCTCAGAATCATCAGTGCAGGCCACGTTTAAAATGGAGTCCAGAGACAAAGAAATCCTGAGAGATATTGACAGATACAGGACATTAGGTAATTATTTAAATACTGCAGAGTCCAACTGACAAGTAACATTCAAGTATAATGATGTTACCAACCATTAGATTTGTTCCAGTCTAAAGAAAATGATATTGTTTCAGTGAAATTCAGATACATGTAGGAATGCACAATATGACCACAGTATATATCACAGTATAGTACAGTTTATAGTACATACAAATTCAATGAATTAGTAGTTTATATATAATGACGTCATGGAAAGGACTGTTTCTTTTTTTGTTTTAGATTATATACTCAATGTGATTATTTTTCTCCCTTTTATTTAATTTTAATATTTGTTACATTAATACCACATTATAGTAAATACTCAAAGATTTTAAAGCAGGGAGCTGTAAATTTAGTTCATAACTCGCTCAGACAGCAAACTAGCTGATCAATTCCGATGACTGATTCCTTGTTGCAGTCATTTTAAAAGCTAAAAATGTTGAGACATTTGTTGGCTCCAGCCTCTTACATGTAGGATTTGCTGCTTTGGTTCTGGATTGTTGGAATAAAACGAGCAGGGAAACGGTGACGAGCTGCGGCCCTGAAAATAAATGGAGAAACGATGATGAATTATTGTCCAGCCTCAACACAACACACACACTGACCGTAAAACCACGTGAGAGTCCACAAATATGTCTGTTTGTTGTGGTCGTCTTAATGTGGCAGCCGGTCTCCTCACACTTACAGACACACAAAGAGAGTCATTGTGTTGCGACTGTGTGATGTGAATACAGACCTCCAGCAGAGAGTAAAACCACCAGGAAACCTTTCAAAATAACACCAAACGTGTCAACAGGTCAGAGGTAAATTCATCTGCAGAGGCATTTAAACAGCTGAGCAGAACCAAAGAGGAAGAGGATCGAAACAGACAGCTGCAGACTGTTTGTGTTTTGTTTGTCAGAGATAAAGAAAAGTCTTAAGTTCATGACAACAGGAAGTGTCCTGTACATTAAACATTCACACTCTGCTGCACTAACAGTTCATTTGAGACAATGTTAAACTAAAAACAGGTTAAAAGAGCATGTTAAAGGTGTTACTGTGATGTTTTCTGAGGCTTTAAAATGATTGAATAATTAATGAAGAAATGAGGAAATTAACTGCGGTAGTTCCAGCTCTCATATGAATTACTGACCTTTTTTCCAGCTATTTTCTGACATTTTATGATAAAACAGTTGATTAATTTATCAAAAAGTAATCGACTACACAGGAAAATAATCAGGTGAATCCTGAATAAGTTAAATAATTGTTTGTTGAAGCCGTAAGCTGTTTTCTCCACATTTTCAAACACACCAAACTCTAAAAACCCCTACAAACACATATCAGGATAGCAGACAAAACATGCACATAAATATATCAAAGCCTGAAGAAAAACAAACAGAAAACCAGTTCAAGTCATCAAAATGTATGTTATTAATCAAGAAAATAAATGGAAGATTAATCAATAGTGAAAAGAATTGATAGTTACTGCAGAGTTCACCTGGCTTTTCTGCTTAAATGAATAGTTTTAGCTTCTCAGAACTGAGGTTTTTCTGTTTTATATCATTGAGTTTGGACTGTGTCAGACAAAGACAGACATTTTTAACACTGTTTATTTGCATGTTAACGGTAATACCCTGAATCGATCATATAATCATGCAAATGTTGTGCCAGGGTGTGTGTGTGTGTCTCTAAACTGTACACATTGTTCCTGCTCTGTGTGATGTCGCCATACTTTACTGTGTTGACATACGAGTGTGTTAATGAGTGTGTGCGTGTTACGGTTATGAAATGTCGGTCTGAAGGCCTGTCGGGTCTTGTTGCCGAAGCGTTGTGAAACAGGAGGATTGCTGCATTAGGATCCAGAGAATAACTGGAACCTGTTTCTAGAGAGTTTTTCTGAGTCACAGTTGATTTGAATCAGAGATGATCTCAGTCATTTAGTACTGACAGGTTCTCTATGGCAGCTTTGATTACACAGCAAACACAAAAAATTCAAATTATAATTTACATGTATGAAAAAATAAAATACAAACAGACTTTAACTGTTAATTTTCTGCTGCTAGGGGGTCTCTCAATCAGAACAGTAACAGAGAGTTTGGTGATGTTGTGAAGTAGCATAGGATCATGGGAGTTTCTTCAGTGTCAGTGGTTCAGGAGGTTTTTACCAGGAGCTGAATCCTCCTCAGAGGTCTCCTCCTCTCCACAACAAACAGAGCAGCTGATTCAAACCAATCAAAATCTGAATAAAACAGCTTCATGTTAAAAGTCAGTGTTTCTCCGATGTAGTTCAGTGAACTTGAACTGTAGCTAACGTTAGCTCAGCTTGTTCCTCCGATAACTTCAGATTCAGACATCTGGTGACTAAAAGCGCTTCATTCCTTTAAAATATAAGGTTAAAAACAACCAAAGACCTAAAAATATATATTTTAAATATGAGGCCTAAAACTAGATAAAAAGTCAATTTTCAAGTGTTTTCAGCCTCTCAAACATGAGGAGTTCCTGCTTTTCTCTGTTTTGTATTGCATTACACTGAGCATTTTGGGGTTTGTAACATCAGTCAGGCAAAACAAGACATTTGAAGAAAGCATGGATGGACGATTTCACAATTTTCTGCCATTTTATAGACTGAATTAATTGATTAATCAGAAAAATGATCAGATTAGTCAATAGCCCTGAAGGAGTGTGTGCCTGCCAGACACAGTTCAGGGCCTTAGAGTGTCTGAACTGAGCGGAGCTGTTTAATATTTTGAAGATGTTCAGTGAGTGGAAACATCCTCTGCTTTCTGTTGCAGTTCCTCTTTTCTTTTCCCTCGAAGTCAAAAAGAAACAACCTCCACTCTGCAGGAGTGAGCCCAGCTTTACAGCTGACAGACAAAAGCCTCAACAAACGTTCTCTTTTAGTTTCTGTCCACCGTCAAACACAGCACATCTATAACACCGCGACTGTTAGCTGGTGCTGCTGCTGCTCTCAGCCGGTGAACACTTTACTTCACTTCCTCTTGTTTTTCTCACAACTAAAACATGAACTTGTTGGTTCCTCTTCTGATAACGTTCCTCCTTCTCCCTCCACCCGGATTATCGCCTTTTAGAGAAGCGTTACACAATGGTTGGGGAGTTTTGTTATGCTGTCTGTAAATTGAGGTGAAGGTCAGAAAGGGCTGACAGTCAGAAAAAACCTTTTCCTTCTCTTATTTCTGACTAGGAAATGCTGACTCACGCCCCACATCAAGTTCATTTTTCCAGATGGTATCACTTTACTGAGCAAACAAAGTTCAAATAGAAGTGTTGTCTGCTGATGTCGGGAACATGTGTCCTTAACGATCACAAAGAAGTCTTAAAATAGTTTGCTTGAGAAAATATGCTCGTTAAGTTTGACTTCCATTGTTTTTCCTGTCTCTTTAGTTACATTTTCTGACTTTATTAGCTGTTTATTCTACCAAAATGTTGTTTCCTAGTCTTATTTTTGAGTCCAATTGATGAAAATACAGTAGGAGTGTACCTAATAAATTGCAGTGTAGATGAATTGAATCACTTTCCCTGAACGGGAGAATCAATATATTTAACTGAAGAACTTGAGGAGCAGTGTGTAGGATTTAGTGGCCTCTAGTGGTGAAAACGTAGATTGCAACAGACTGAATACCTATCTTGCATTTGTGATGGACGTCAGGTGACAAAATGGCATCTATTGCATTTGCTTGTCTGCCAAGTAAAGAGGTTTGTTTTTATTTCATCTTTTGTACACAAGCTATGGTGTAAAAATGCGAAAAGGCCTTCAGGCCTTTGTCTGTTCTGGGCTGTTCTGAGCTACTGTAGAAACATGGTGGATTCTGTGGAAGAGGACCCACTTCCCTGTGTAAAATGATCAATCATTAGAAGCTAACAACAACACAATGATTAATTTTACATGACTATACACTATTAAAAATATACTCATATACAGTGTGTTCAGAAAATATTTAGGCCCCTTCGCTTTTTTCATATTTTGTTATTTTGCAGCCTCATGCTAAAATTGGAGTGAATAACGACAAAGCAAAAACAATGAAATTAAATAATGTAAAAATGTATTAAAAAAGAAGAATTTACTAAAAAGGAAAAACTGAAATTTCAAAGTATTCAGACCCTTTGAAACCCATTTCAAATTGCATTTTATATTCAATTTCTGCCAGTAGATCCCTGTTAATGTTACACACTGATAACTTTAAAACTTGGGTTTGATGTGGATTTATTTCATCACTGGAGTAAAATGCTGTTAAGACAATATAAGACAAATGTGTTTTTGCATCTGCAATGTCATTTTAAGTTAAAGGAAAGAGAAAATATGCGGTTAGTTAATAGTGCATAAATTACTTGTAGCAGCCTTTAATTATCCTAATGTGTCATGGCTTGGGGTGGGATAAAAATTAAATGTTGAGCTGCAGCTCAGCCAGATTTTCTTAAAATATAAAGTGCACTATAAATAAAATTTATTATTATTATTATTATTACACACTGCATTTCCTCAGCTTCTCAGCAAAACACACAAAATTTGAAGTCAACGGGATGAGTGGTTGTCGAGCAAATCGAAGAACAGACTGACATTTATTAGTAGGATATCTCATAAAATAGATAATTAGATAAATAGTTGGAGACTGATGATTGTTTAATTGAAAAATCCAACACTTATTGTTTATCATGACAGGAAATTATCATCAGTTCTAGGTATGGAGTAGGAGTAGGCTGTATTATGGTGACCGTGATAAATACATCATGTAAAAGACCCTAAAAACAACAGAATTTCTCAGTGAAACCAGGGAAAGTGTGTCGAAAACAAACTCTGAAATACTTTTGTCAGAGTTTCTGAAAGTAAAAGCACATGTTCTGTTTTCAGACCAACTAAAGAGTCTTGGTGGTGGCTGATGGAAACCAACAACAGAGCAGCAGCAGACCTTCAGAAACGTTAATGATTCCTGGCTGTTCACGTCGATACAGACAAAGCTCTTCTGGTGTTCAACAGGAGACTTGTTAGGGCTTGTCCTGAAAGAAGTTGTTTTTTAATCCACCTGGCCAGAGTCCACCGGGTGATAAGACCCTGGTTTCCTCTGTGCTTTTGAATTTTTTATTCCCAGTCCTCTCGGCTCCAGAAACACTACACTCTACGAGACAGTCAAATGACATAAACAGAACTTTATGTCTGTACATATTCATTATATTTATGGATCCTTGAAGTCTAACAAAGCTCCTACCTCCATTAAAGATTCATAAAGCCAGTTATTTGAAATATAATTTCTTGCTAGCAGAAGAATTTCTTGCACAATGCTTTGTTTCTTTGTGTATAGAACGGTGCAGTGATGATGTGTTTCTGTAGTCCAGTCCTGAAGTTAGCATCAGTCTGGTTCCCTCCACAAAAAGCCAGTGGGATTTTTTCATTGTGTTTTGGATTATTCCAGAAAATAAACAGTGAGCAGCTAAAGTTTCTGATCCTTCAGGTTTAGTTGATCAGATCATCTTCACAGATGAACACCACTGTTCTGATGTTTGAAGTAAGAAGCTAATGTTAGGCTATAAACCAACTACACCACGGTCACATGACGTCAACGTCTCCACCACTAAGCTTCCAACTGGTCATTTCATTTAGCTCTGAGCTCTTCTACAAAAGCCTTTCTTCTTAGAAAGTTAGTGAGAGTTTGAAAGAGCGTGAGTAGAAACACAACGAGGCTGTAAAGGTGGACTGGTGAGTAGATGGGTTTTCATGTTAACGTCCCCGACAACCTCTGTAGTCTCATTTAGACACTCGTTAGCAACCGCCTTTTTTAAGACACGTAAAAGCTTCAAACATCAGGAGTGGGGGATTTACTGACCCATTTTATGTCCGGAGAATCAAACCTGAAAATGTCTTGAGCTTGTGTTAAAACCACAGACCTTATTTCAGACATTTAACCAGAAACACACTGACTCTGGGACGAGGGAACAGGAAGTGCTAACATGCTAACATGCTAACGTACTTCCTGGTTTTAGGACTCATTCCAGCTCCAACTCCAATATGAACCATAAGAAGAAACTCAACATAGTGGCTCAGAAACCACACTGCCACCTAGTGTTTTGGTGGTGTAATTGCAGAGCTGTGTTAGTCAGACAGGTGTATAAACCAAACGTTAGCCTGAGGTAAAGCATAAGGTGACATCTTTTAACAGCAGAGTGTTTGAGTCCAATGGCCCAAAAACCCTAAAATATTAAAATCACTAACATGACAAGCGAGTAGAGAAGCGTAGTCTCACATTTAAAGGACCTTGTAACCATCAAAATGTTGCTATTTTTGCCTAAAAAATGACTGAAATGATTGATTGATCGATTATCAGAATAGTTACAGATGAATTTTCTTTGGATTAATCGTTGCATCTGTATTTTATACTCAAGAAAACTTAACAATAAAGTAGATAGTGAAACCTGTAGGTAAAGTTAACATAAGGTCAACCAATATATAGTAAAATAAAAACTAGTTTTAGCAGAGTGAGCGGACCACATAGAGCTGACAGTGGTGAGGATTTATTGCCATATTTAATCCACACACCTTCACTTTCTCTCTCTGTGTTTTCCAGACTTTCACTTTGTCTATTTTCCCTCTGTGATTTGCATTGTGATGAGTCACCCTGTTGCTCTGTGTCTCTGAGAGGGGATGTGGAGGCCTCGTTCATCCAATCCAGACAAAGCCTTTGTTTTCTCACACACACACACACACACACACACACATACACATATACACATGTACGTCACAGCCTGGCCTCTGGTTGTTGTGGCTCTGGAGAGTTTCCAGGCTGCTGGCAGCAGGTCTGGCTGTTAGAGATGGAGGTTTGACAGCATCACTATCTAAAGCTGGGTCCAGGTCTGAGTCCACTTCCTGGATCTTTTTAGGTAGTTTGTCTAGTGGAGAATGAAGATGTATTAGTTTGAAGAAGATTAATCAAGTAATCTATTGATGGATGAAATGAATCAAAGGATTTTTCACTTGATCTACTCAAGAAGAAGTTCTCATTTTAACATGATGGACGATACATGAATATTTAAGCAGGGACTTGTTCCTTTGCACTCAGCAGTTGTTTGGTTGATGTTGGTGAAGTGAAACCACTCTTTGGTACATTGAAGTCCAGGCGGTCTGCTGTGTTCAGTACACCTGTGATGCTCAGTCTGTTGATCAATTAAGCAACTATTTTGATAATCGACTAATTATTTCATTTATCAAAGAAAACCAAACATTTTCTGGTTGAAGCTTCTCAGATTTAATGATTTTCTTTGTGGTATTTCACTGTGAACTGGTCGGACATGTGAAGGCATCAGCTCAGGCGTTATAGATGAGACAGAACTGATTGATTGAGATATTAATTACCAAGTTAACTGATGCTGAATGTAATAAATAGCCCTATACATCACCTTTTTGGGTCTTTGCAGATGCAAAAGAGACTAATCTGTGTCTGAGCAGCCAGTGGCTGTTGATTTCTGTGGTTGATGAAGGTTCATTTTACGTCATTATACTCTGTGCACGCTGGTGTTGTGCTGTTGTTTAGGGAATAATCGAGTGAATAGCTGAAATACTGGGGGTGGTTCTGGGGGCTGTGGAGCAGGTCTTGTGGACATGTGGATGTTTTAAACACTGTCAGTTTTGCAAAGAGGAAAAAACAAATCTAAATGTTTGACCTGAAAGAGGTTTATAACGGTGTTTGTTTTGTGGATGAAATACAGAAGAAAATCTAGAAAAGGAACGAGTGCATTCAGATAAAACACTAGAAATTAGCAGCGAGCGACTGGTAATAATAACAAATGATCTCCTGTTGATCTGTGGAGTCTAATCAGCCGTCTTCTCTCCTGCAGGATGCAGAGGCAGCTGTGCCGGTGCGTCACCAGTCCCGGGCCTGGTGCTGGTGCATGTGCCTGGGTCTGGCCCTCATGCTGTCTGGAGTGGTGGTCGGAGGAGCCTACCTGTACCGCTACTACATCCTGGAGGTGAGCAGCCAGCCCCAACAAGGGTGGGACAGCAGTGAGGTAAAATGAACGATGACCGCAACAGTTTCAGCACAAACTCAACACTGACTGTCCTGACTGTGGGATCAGTTTCAGCCCTGTGTTCTCACTTCTCTCAAATCAAGAATGTAACTCACACCTCACAGGAGAAAATGTGACCTGACATGAGCCGACAGGTGGCAGCAGGTAAACGTCAGCCATCACTGGGAGCTGGGTTATGTCCGACTCCCACTCCAGTACTGAGGCAGGTCTTAATGATAAACAGATCACACCTTCTCAGGGTGTAGAAGGAGGCCAAAACAGAGACAGACCAGAAAACACCTGAGTGACAGTCTGCTCCTGAAGTCTTGTGGAAGTTGTCTCTGTGTGGATCAGAGTTACTTTTAAAAGTAAATTGGTTCGTTACATTAAAGGAAACCTTAAAAGTACTTTAGCATTACCACCAGATTAGGCATCGGCAATGTCGTGATTATTCTGGCCAAAATAATTGCGATCAACGATATCATTGTAATAATCATGAAAATCAGCTTTAAACGTCAACGTTACTATAACTACACCAACACTTGCTACAGTAACGTTAGTTCATTTCATCTGGAGTTGGGTGAACTGAGCTGGATGGTTGTCATGGAGATGAGAGCTCAGATTGGAGGTGTTGGACCTGATTCAACTTCCTTTTGTGGAGGACACAATGAGCCGTCCCTGTTTGACAGACTCAGGATAACTCTCTTAAGTCTGAGGCTGGATGTGTAGTTGAGGGGTTATGGCGTAGCGGTGGACGCTACACTGCACATAGAGTCGAGTTAATCTAAAAATAAAGAAGAAAGCTCAGGAAGAGAAGGATGATGTCAGGTAGACTAGGTCTCCAACATGTCGCTGTTTAGTAGCTCGCCTAAAGCTTCAGAGGAGACATGGATGGTACAAACATTAAACAACACAGCCTCATGCTGTAAACCTGCTGCAGCTACAGTCCACCTTTACAACAAACAGGAGGAATGTTGCCATGGATAAAGTGAACTGCACTGAGGGCTACAACACTGTGTTGATAAGCTGCTAATAACTAAGTTCCCCTTGTCTTTCCCAACACCTGAATGTGTTTTTTGTCCTGTTTGTGTTGTCGCTGCAGGAGGGTCAGGTGTTTGTGTGCGGGGTGAACTACCGTGAGGAGGACTTCATGATCCGGGAGGAGGAGGAGGTATGTTGAGCGCATGTGACATGAATCCAGCAGAATGAATCATTACAGACTGAGTGACTGATTGATTGAGCTGAGTTACTGACTGACAGACCTGCAGTGGACTCTCTGTGGAGTCAGTCCAACATTCAGATGTAGAGTATCAGAGGTTTTCTTGCCTTTCCTTTTCCTTTACAGTTTAGTTGGTTTATTTAGAAATCCCAACAGCAGAGCAGCTGGTCAGTCTGTTTCCAGCACAGCTAAACAATCTCAGTGGCTGATGAACTGGTTTACCTGGTTTGTAGATGGAGGTGGAGCTGCCAAATCAGTTCCACCTGAAGCAGCTGGAGGAGAGGATCCGGGTCCTGGAGAGGGAGCAGGTGGAGCTCATTAACGTCCCTGTGCCTGAGTTCGATGATGGAGACCCCGCAGACATCGTCCACGACTTCCAGCGGGTGAGACGCCTCAGCACCAAGAACAGGAAGATAGGAATCTAAGTTTACAGGATGTGAATGTTCTGAGTCGTTTTCAAGGTCGTTTAAAGTTTGTCCTGTGTCTCAGAGGTTGACTGCCTACCTGGATCTGAGCCTGAACAAGTGCTACGTCATCCCACTCAACACCTCCGTCGTCATGCCTCCCAGAGACTTCCTGGAGCTGCTCGTCAACGTCAAGGTAACAGACGGCTTCTGCCATCAGACTCACCAGGCAGAACAGATCCCAAAGGAAACTGTTCTACGCCTCTATTTAAGGATTGGTATCAGTGGTGACTATGATTTCCTTCTTCCAGACTCTCTCTGTAACATATCATGTCCTTCCCTCTGTCCAGGCCGGCACCTACCTGCCTCAGTCTTACCTGGTCCATGAGGAGATGGTGGTGACCGAGCGCCTGGAGCACGTCGACCAGCTCGGCTACTTCATCTACAACCTCTGCCGCGGCAAAGAAACCTTCAAGCTGCAGCGCAGAGACAGGATTCTGGGTAAAGACACTAGCTCATTCAATACTTAATCATCATATTATTATATTTATTACATTGTGTTCATATCAAAGTCTAAATTTAATTTGATGTGACATGTTTTAGCTTTAAGGCAGTGCTTAACAACTGCTGATTGGACTTACTGTAAAGAAGCTAACTGCTAATATCTTAGTTTACGCAGTACACATGCGCAAAACTGTGTCATCGATCTATAGCAGTGGGACTAATACCGATCCCTGAGGGACTCCTTTACCAACCGTGTGTCTTGTTGTCTTACAGGAATGCAGAAGCGCGAGGCTCTGAACTGCCACAAGATCCGTCACTTCGTCAACACGTTTGTGATGGAGACTATGATCTGTGAGCTTTAAGACACCTCGTCTCCTCACAACTGCTCTTAAAGTCACTGGCGTGCAGTGAGATTGTGTTTTTAATCCTCACCTGTCTTTTTTCTCTGTCCTTTACTTCAGGTAGTTTGAGTGAGTGAGAGGAGTGAAATGTGAAGCTGTTTGGTAAATACTTCATTGATTGCGAAATAAAAAGGTGAAGAGTCGTGTATTTTTCCACTTTCTGTACGGGGGTCTTCTTGTTATCTTTTCAGAAAATAACCAGCTAAAAGTCAGCTGAGTATAAAAATAGTAAATTATTTTAATCAAAGTAACTGCATCTGTAGCATGAACATATATTGTAATAGACATGGGTAAATTTACAGTTTGCCTTTTCTTTAAGTCCAAACAAAAACAACTTTTATACCACTCATCCGGGTTTTTGAAAGTCATCAGTCCAGGGAGACTTGTTATTTTGTATTTTGTCTGCTGTAGCTATTAATACACTGCACCTGTTCTTTCTTAACTGGAAAATGGTCTTAAAATAAGAGTGTGGGACGTGTGTCTCTCTCTTGTTTAGCTTTAAAATATGTCTGTAGAAGTGCTGAGTAAGAGAAAAGGAAGTGCAGAAATAAAATTCACAGCAGAGAGAGTTCACAGGAAACACACACTTGTGTTAAAATCTTTTTCACAAGGGTTGTCTGTCTTTTTTTTGAATGTGTAATTTTTTGGATAACTCTTCTTGTTGTACTAATTTGTGTATATAATCTCTTTAAAGATATGACCAGACCAACACAATAAAGAAAACAGAAAAAACAGATGTTGTCTGTTGTGTGATCACCTGTAAACATGGAACACATTTTTATTTATTGTGAATTTACAGTTTTTAAACATTTTTATTTTGTGGATGATACTGATGATAAACCTGTCTGTGTTACTGTGTGGTACTTTCACTTCAGTAAAGTATCTGATTACTTCTTCCACCACTGAAAGTCACAGTAACACAGTCACACTAACAGATGGAGGCAGTGGTATTCCAGCAGCTCCTGGTTAAATCCCTGTTTTTGTGAATGGAGTCTGGTAGAGATATATAGAGATGTTTCTGGATCTTCCTCTTTAATAAAAAGCTCTGTCTCTGTAGGAATCCTATCATCATGCTGTCAGACACTGAGAAGAACAATCTGAGTCTGTCAGAGACAAAACAAGACTGAAGTGGACAATCAATCAATACTGCTCTGATTCCAAAGATTTGTGTCCCTATCAATCATTTACACCCAGAAACATGAGGAAATAAGACACAGGTTCAGAAATACAGCTGTTCTACTTTAATGTAGTGAAAAGGACAATATTTCCCTGTAAATGTAGTGGAATAGAATGAACTCTCAGCAGTTAGCTTGAACGTTAGCATCTAGCTCACAGAGCTGCTGTTGTGGCTCATTTCCTTCAAAATAAAGTGCCCATGATAAGTGCAGTGGTTTGAAGTTTTGCTTTCATTCCTCTGAGGCATTCGCTGCTCAGGAAGTGGTCGGCTTCAGAAAACTTCCTGTACATGGTGGTGAATACAGTGTGTGAGAGCAGGTACAGACTGTTCTATGAAGTACTTTTACTGTGATACTGTAACTGCATAATACTTGTGTACTTTTACTGCAGTGGGAGTTTGAATGTGTGGGCTCATGACTGCATGCGTGCAGCCGTCACCTCAGAGGACTGACACGGGATCAGCTGTCACAGCGGGCGCTGGGCCTCCCTGTCATCTGATCACAGTGGAAATTTGCTCTTGATTAAAGCTCTAATCGGACGGACCTCGCGCAGAGGGGGATCATGGGAAACGGGCCAGGTGCTTAGCAGTGGAGGGGTCACCTTGTGGAATTGGAGAGGAGCACGCTGGTCACATGACTCCTGCTCCACAGACTAACTCCATGTTCAAATCACAATTAACCACACTCATTAAAGCTAAGTCATTTCTATCTTTATTTATACACAGCTACAGAGTTTTACAGGAGAGGTAACAGTGAACAGTAAAAGGTGTTAAGTAAACTTCTCTAGCAAAACCTACTGCTTTAATTCGACCTGTCCCTCCTCATCTTTGTCTCCAGAATGTACAAAGTTTATGCTCCTTTAAATGCATATCAGAGGGACACATTCTACTGTTCACAGCTCTACAGTCAGCTCTGTATGTTCAGATGAACACGGTGCATTGTTGTGGATTAAACTGCTCCTCTCCTTCATGTTTGCTTTGCTTGTTTTCAGCTGTTTGTGCTCAGTCCTCTCAGAGCGTCCTCTGCACGTCACACGTTTATTTTTGTTTGTACTGGTTAGGTTAAATTTGTATGAGTGAATAAAGTCGTTAAAATTAGCTCTATGCAGCAGATTAACAGTTTCTGCAGGTACATCACAGTATATTTACACAGTGATACAACACACACACACAGACACACACAGCTGCCTGGCATATCATTCTGGGGTGTGATGGCTAAAATCTGACAACAGCAACCTGATCTGTGACTGTGAGTAAAGCACCAAACCTCTGCTGAGGATTTAAATAAGGATCCTGTCTTCTCTCTGGCTCTGGTGACAGGCTGGACAGGTGACAGATACTGCACTGTCCACTGCACTGACACTCTGTATACCCACATATCTCAGAATATTATACTGATAAAATGTGCTGATAGTGCCACACAGACTCACATGTCTTATGATGTAAAGTGTAACTGATAAGGTTTATTTGTGCAGCACTGGTGGATGGTCCTCTTGTTAAAAATGACTCTGATCTGGTTTTTTTTTTTGTAAGTACAGTATGATTGAGCTCGACTACAAAAACTGCTTCAACTACATCTCCCAGCATTCCATGCAGCATATTAACAGTTATATAACAGTGTCTTGTTGTTGTAAACTGACTCTAATCTTGTGTTAACTGTTCGTATTTATGAATAAAATGCTTTAAAAACATGGTGTGTGTTTGAGGTCAGCCACAAAACTACCTCACCTACATCTCCCAGCATTCCCCGCGGTTTGCTTCGCGCCTGCCGTAGTTAACAAACGGTTACTTAATGGACAGTTTTCAGACAGGAGTTTAAAACTCGCCGCCGCCGCCTCCTCTTCGTCCCACCGTGTCACCTCTCCCTCTGACAACAACACAGCTTTGTTAAAGGTAAGGCGAGACGTTCATGTGACGTTGAAAAACGGGAAAAATCAGCGTTTTTGTTGTCAACAGTGAACTTATGTTAGCATGCTAACATGAGAGCTAGCCGAATGTGTATCCGTCTCCATGGTGACGGGCTCCTTCCGCCGGTGTCAGAGATGAGACCGTGACAAAGTTTTATCGTTTTTTATAAACGTTTAATCAGCTAAAGTACAAAGAATAACAACAAAATACATCTCAGACGGTTATAATTTTACCTCATCTACCTGCTAATGTGGAGGAATATTATCTGAGGTAGTAAAATGTCGCCATTTAAGGACATTAATAGTAAAATAAAACAGACGTAATTGATCCCGTGATAGAAACTGTCATGTTACAGCAGACGTAGGATAACATTAAAATTAAAATCTCAACTGCAGAATTACAGACCTGCAGAGCCAGATATTAAATAAAAATATAAATATATACAATAACAACAGCTAGAAAAACAGCAAGTTATGTGAAAAACAGACATATTGTCAAACCTCAGCAAAGTCTCTGTGACAGCAGCTGGCATAAACTTTCCCTCCTCTCTTGTTCCAGGTTTTCCAGGTGTTTCAGGTGTTATGAACAGCTATGAGGTCATCCGTCAGATTGGAGAGGGTGCGTTTGGGAAAGCCTTCCTGGTCAGAGACAAGGGTGGAGGTGGAGACAGACAGTGTGTGGTCAAACAGATCAACCTCAGGAAGGTAACAGGATCACAGCTTCTCTCCAGCACAGGTGTTTTACTCCTGGGTGTCTGACTATCTCTTGGTGGGGTGTGACTATTTGCTGGTTGCCAGAACACATTCCTGGTACATACAGATCAAACAAACAACATACAGCATGTTGGCAGGTGGATTTACTTTTGGATGGAGCCAGGCAAGCTGTGTATGCTCCTGTAACTTGACATTTGCTGTACAGGCTGTTTTTCTTCTGTAGTCCACAGACAGATGTAACACAGTCACCCTAAAAACAGAGCCTAAAATGATAAATGATTGTCGAAGCATGCAGAGCACTAATAGAAAATGATACAACAGGAAATATTCATGCTAGTCAGGAAATTATGCTGTGTCTCAGAAACAAAATTTAGAGAAATATTAAAGCTATGATATGTAATGTTTCTGCATTAAAACAACTACATCTATGTTATATGTTTTGCTGAGCTGTGTTCTTAAAGTATCCTAAATGTTTCCAGGAATTTTCAGAGCTAGAAATCTGTCATTTTAATAATTCAGTTTTAATCCTAATTTTTAAGATTTTCTTTTTTTAGATCTTGGTTGTTTTTAACGTTATACTGTAACAGGATGAAGGATTTTAGTCATAAGACGTCTGGATCTAAAGTTATCAGAGAAAAAGCTGAGCAAACGTTAGCAACAGCACCAAACTACAGTGGAGAAACATTGATTTTTAACTTGAAGCTGTTTTATTCAGAGTTTTCCTGGTTTTGAATCAGCTGCTCTGTTTGTTCTGGAGAGGAGGAGACCTCTGAGGAGGATTCAGCTCCTGGTAAAAACCTCCTGAACCATCAACATCCTACAACAACTCCCATGATCCCACGCTACTTCACAACACCATTAAACTCTAAATGAAGCCAGTTGTTTAAGGTTAATGTTCATTTACACATGACGTGAGTTAACACCATGGATCGTGCTGTGTTTACTGTTCAGATGTCAGCGCGGGAAAAGGAAGCGTCCAAGAAAGAGGTGACGCTGCTGTCGAAGATGAAACACCCAAACATCGTCTCCTTCATCACATCGTTTGAAGGTGAGTGTGACTCCACAGTGAGCGTGCTGTCGTTGTCAGATTTGTGCTCGAGTGTATGTGTGTCTGTGTCGCGTACAGAGAGGGGCAGTCTGTACATAGTGATGGAGTACTGTGATGGAGGGGATCTGATGAAGAAGATCAACATGCAGAAAGGAGTCCCCTTCACTGAGGAGCAGGTACACACACATGTACACACACACACACACACACACACACACACACACACGCACACACACAGTAAAACTGAGTTGTGTGCTCCTCAGATCGTGGGCTGGTTCGTTCAGATCTGTCTGGGCCTCAAACACATCCACGACAAGAAGATTCTCCACAGAGACATCAAAGCTCAGGTATCTGCTGCACCACACTCACACATCCACTTCAGCCACGTCCTGTTTAACCAGAAACATCTCTATATATCTCTACCAGACTCCACTGACAAAAACAGGGATTTAACCAGGAGCTGCTGGAATACCACTGCCTCCATCTGTTAGTGTGTCTGTGTTACTGTGTGACTCTTAGTGGTGGGAGAAGTAATCAGATACTTTACTGAAGTAAAAGTACCACACAGTAACACAGACACAGTAACAGATGGAGGCAGTGGTATTCCAGCAGCTCCTGTGTTAAATCTCTGTTTTTGTCAGTGGAGTCTGGTAGTGATATATAGAGATGTTTCTGGATCTTCCTCTTTAATAAAAAGCTCTGTCTCTGTAGGAATCCTATCATCATGTTGTCAGACACTGAGAAGAACAATCTGAGTCTGTCAGAGACAAAACAAGACTGAAGTGGACAATCAATCAATACTGCTCTGATTCCAAAGATTTGTGTCCCTATCAATCATTTACACCCAGAAACATGAGGAAATAAGACACAGGTTCAGAAATACAGCTGTTCTACTTTAATGTAGTGAAAAGGACAATATTTCCCTGTAAATGTAGTGGAATAGAATGAACTCTCAGCAGTTAGCTTGAACGTTAGCATCTAGCTCACAGAGCTGCTGTCGTGGCTCATTTCCTTCAAAATAAGTGAATGTGGACGTAGTGGATGTACTTTAATGTTTACAGTTGTCCATTGAATTACATTACAGCAGCTCTTTAGTAGACTTCATTAAGTCTGAAATGGTAAAGTACTTGTAGTTAAATACTTGCTACCTAATAAGCTACATGCTTCCAAATTTCTAGCCAACTGCAGATCAGCCTGTTAGCATAACAGCTAGCTTGCTAAGCAGGGTCTAGCTAATGAACAAACCATCAAGTGGAGACCAGCCAGTTTACAACATGCATCATGTGAACGTTTCACCAGCTGTTTGAGAGCTACAGCCTTTAGGTATACGAGCTAGCGTCCTCGCTTCCCCTCAGATTTACATCACTGTTCTTTGTGTATTTTTTGCTCAAGAGTTATTAATATTAAACAGATATAGGCTGGAGTATCCCTTTAACTGGGCCATGTAATCCTCAGTCTGTACATGTTGCATTCCTGGTTGAACTTGTACATGGTAAACAACATTATCCACAAACCCCTGAGGTTACGCTTTTTTAATTAACGAGTATTATCATTACAGAGTTCAGGGGGATTGTGCGGCTGAACTGTCCGGAGCTCGGCTTTTGTTCTGAACAAAGACCTCGCTGTGCGCCAGCTCCCAGAATAACTCAACACAACTGACCCACAGACCACGTCTCTGTTCACAGCCGTCGCTATCTTTCATCAATCATATCTGTTTCCACACGCACACATGATAACATGCCCAGTCAGTGTTTTTCTGCCAGAACACAGACATGCTTTCATTCCTCCGCTCTCCCTCTGGTCTAGAATATCTTCCTAACCGACGGAGGGATGAAAGCGAAGCTGGGGGACTTTGGAATCGCAAGAATGTTGAATAAGTAAGTCAGTGTCATCTTCACACAGACACACACAGTGCAGCTGTTTACCACTGAGCGCTCTGTAACACATGGAAGACCTCCAAACAAGTCATTATCATTCCACAAACTGTCGATCAGGACATGTAAACACACATGGTTGTGGGAATAATGGTCGGCCTGTTCGACTTTACAAGCAGACTGAGCTCATGACAAAATGAGGGACAATGTGGTGTCCTGTCAGTACCACACATGTATTTTTTGTTTTTCACAAGACTTCATTGATGATAAGAGGCAGAGGGACAAAGGGATGAGGAAACAAATTAAGAACTTTTTGATTTTAGTTAATAAAAAATAAATACTATCAAAAACGTACTGTAGTTTTTTTGTAGTCTGATTTTCATTTAGTCTGAAGTCATCAGTGAAACCAGAGGTGCTCAATTAGAAGCAAAGACATAAATAAACAAGACTGAAGTGAGGTCTGGTTTGGTCGACCACATGAAACACAGCTGGCAGTTGGTGGGAAGCCTGTGAGGGTTCATTCATGCTATACGGCCAGAGTGTGGACAGCCAGGCCCTGTTTACACAACATCAGTTTTGCTAAGTTTTCCTTTGAGTTTTAAAAAAGTTCTACAATCTTTGTTCAAACTGATCTGCAGAAACAACTGAAAACGCAGTATCATGCCGGGTCAGTAGATGGTGCTGTAACTGGATCAGTCTGCAGCACAAACACAGCAACAATAGTCCGTCATTGTTGTTCTTCTGTTCACACATGGCTGTAGGTTGGTGCAGGAATGAGTCTTAAAACCAGGAAGTACGTTAGCATGTTAGCATCTTAGCTCTTCCTGTTCCCTCGTCCCAGAGTCAGTGTGTTTCTGGTTAAATGTCTGAAATAAGGTCTGTGGTTTTAACACAAGCTCAAGACATTTTCAGGTTTGATTCTCCGACATAAAATGGGTCAGTAAATCCCCCACTCCTGATGTTTGAAGCTTTTACGTGTCTTAAAAAAGGCGGTTGCTAACGAGTGTCTAAATGAGACTACAGAGGTTGTCGGGGACGTTAACATGAAAACCCATCTACTCACCAGTCCACCTTTACAGCCTCGTTGTGTTTCTACTCACGCTCTTTCAAACTCTCACTAACTTTTTTTGTGGAGGGCGTCAGGGTGATGCTACCCTCTGGGTTGGACCAAAAAAATACATAGTTCTTGCCCCACTCTATAGCCATGAATAGAAGAACAACAGCAGCAATGGCCGACTGCCGAGTTGTGCTGCAGACTCATCAAATTACATCGCCACCTACTGGCCTGGCACACTACTGCGTTTTCAATCGTCTCTGCTGTCAGTGTGAACAAAGATCATTTTGACAGTGTTGTCATGTGAACAGTTAACTTCTTTAAAACGAAAAGGAAAAACGTTTCAGTTCTTAGCTAAACTGTTGTTGTGTAAACGGGACTTGAATGTCTCCAGTAAGTATCATGTGAACACAGCCTCTGAATCACAGAGTAAAACAGAAAAACACCTGACTGCAGACTTGAAGAACAGTGAACCTGTCCTTTAACTCAACCCTTAAACTAGAAAACATCCAGGAAGGTAGTGGACACATCTACATCACACATAGAAACATATTTAAAATGTATTTGAGGTTGTACTTCCTTCACACATTGAACTCTGACTGAGAGTGTTGTTGTTTGTTGTTTGTGATCTGTGGCTGTGCAGCACCATGGAGCTGGCCCGGACTTGTGTCGGGACGCCGTACTACCTCTCCCCGGAGATCTGCGAGAGTCGGCCGTACAACAACAAGACGTATGTTAACGTCCACGGTGACTCTTTCTCTGACGTCTTGTTCAGTCGGGATTGATCTACAGTGGCCTGTAGTGGACACAAAGAGTCCAGATGACTCACTGACAGACTGTATCAGCTGTAGCTAAAGGCTAATTAAGCTAACCTCAGGCTAAAGTGAACCCTGACCCTGTGACTGTTGATCAGAGCTCTCAGCTCTGTGATAATAACCTCATCATCTGCAGCACATTCACTCAGAGGAGTGTTCATTTCAACAACAGCACGTACCAACACATCCTCACTAACAGGAAGCTCACACATAGAAACATGTCAAACTCATTATCATTCTCCACCTGCCTCTCTCTCTCTGTGTTCAGACATTTCTCTGTTCTCTGCAGCCTTGTTTTCACACAGCTGAGGTCAGGGTGGCTTCCTCTTTCCCACACGCACAATGAAATACTTGTCTTTCTGTACATATGAGACATAATCTTTACCCCCTCCTCAAACAGTCCTCTGAGAAAGGGACAAAAATGTCTTCATGTCAAAGCAGTCGTGTTACTCCACAAATGAAGTTTCTGTCAGTAGCAGTGCTCTGATTGGTGTCTTCACTGCTCTGGATTTTGACGTTATGGCTTTGTTCCTGGTATTTACGACTTTAGCTCGGGGGCACGGGGGGGGGGCAGGGGTAAAGTTAAGCCCCACCCGGGCATCCTGTTTCAACAAGAGATATGTCAAGTTACACAAGATGTTCTGAAAGTTTTATGTCAACTTCACAAAACATCAACACTGAGCTGCAGCATGTATGGTTGCATTAAAAATCATGCAAATGTGTGTGTGTGTGTGGGTGTGTGTGTGTGTGTGTGTGTGTGTCCTTGTCCTTGTCCTCTCTGCAGGGATATCTGGTCTCTGGGCTGCGTCCTGTATGAGCTCTGCACCCTGAGGCATCCAGTAAGCTGCACCACACCCAGAACATCAGCAGCTGCTTCACACACACACACACACAGCTGGAAACTCAGCTAACACAGACTAACACAGAGCTAACACAGAGCTAACGCTAACACTAATTCAGTCCCTCTGCTTGTTGAAGCTGCCAAAGTCAGTAGGATTTATCCTCAGGAAACCATGAATGTCTGAACAGAAGCTCATGGAAATCCATCCCATGTTTCCTGTCATCTCTATACTAATACAGTCATGCAGTTTACTTTTGTAAATGATCAATGCTGAGGGGCTGGTAGTAACTTAAAGAACTTTAAACCATTAATCAATCATCAAAATAGTTGCCAGTTAACTATAAAAAAAAAAATCCACTTGTCTTCGTCTGCAGTTTGAGGGCAGCAGTCTGCGGCAGTTGGTCAGTAAAATCTGCAGGGGGCGCTATAACCCAGTACCCAGCCGCTACTCCTACGACCTTCGACTGCTGGTCACCCAACTCTTCAAGGTCAGACACTCAGAAACAGCTGCACTTGAAGCTGCTGATGAGACAGACTCAGTGGAATATATCAAGTACATCTGTGTAATTGAAATTACTTGAGGTACTTGTACTTTGAGTATTTCCATTTCTTTGCTTCTTTGCCTTCTTTACCAGAAACATCTCCATATATCAGTACCAGACTCCATTGACAACAACATTGATTTAACTGAGCAGGACTCAGGAGCTGCTGGAATCCCACTGCCTCCATCTGTGTGTGTGTCTGTGTTACTGTGTGGTACTTTTACTTCAGTAAAGTATCTGATTACTTCTTCCACCACTGAAAGTCACACAGTAACACAGACACACTAACAGATGGAGGCAGTGGTATTCCAGCAGCTCCTGGTTAAATCCCTGTTTTTGTCAGTGGAGTCTGGTGGTGATATATAGAGATGTTTCTGGTTAAACTAAAAGGATCTGACTCTTTAATAAAAAGCTCTGTCTCTGTAGGAATCCTATCATCATGTTGTCAGACACTGAGAAGAACAATCTGAGTCTGTCAGTGATAATAACAAACACTCATTAACAGAGCATTAGAAGAGGTGCATGTTTTGATCTGCTGTGAGAAGTTACTGTTTCACTGAAGGTTCAAAGAGTCAGAAATGTTTTCCTTCAGTCACTTTAATCTTATTTCTAACGTATCTCTGTGCCTCTGTAAAGCACTTTGCTTTATAAATGAACTTGTCCTGTCTTACCTGTGAAGGTCCCTGAGTTCAAATTGCAAAACAAGTATTTTATAACGAGGAAAGTGTAAATGTTGAATGACAGGAAACAGTTTTAGCAGCTGTTCAGGATATTAGCCGAGGCTGCACATGAGGACTCTCCCATTGTCTTACTGCAGACACTCGGACTGTGCCATGCCACTGTCAGCTTAAAACCCTCACATCTTTAAAATGTTTACTTAACCTTTGACTCAGTTACACTGTACTGTATTTCAGTGAGTTACAGCTAAAGGTTTGTTTGGAGTGTGATTCATGCCTGTTAGGAGCCTGTTACAGTAAGCTGAACGTTTGGAAATGAAAGTCTGTGCCATAGTTTCAGTGTCTCTAAAACTGAATGTATTTTTAAGATGATAAAAACAGGATCGGACAATTGAATAATTATAAAATGATGCTTTCGGTGCTCACACATTTTTCAGGTCAACCCCCGTGACCGTCCCTCGGTCAGCTCCGTCCTCAGGCGTCCCTTCCTGGAGAAGCACATCAGCAAACATCTGGACCCGCAGGTGATGAATCTGATTGGTTCACTGAGCATGTCCATTAAATAGGAGACCACAGCACATTCAGAAAGTATTCACTTTTTTCACATGTGCATCTTTATGTCAAAATTCAGACCCTCTGCTCTGACTCTTGAAATTTAAATTGGACGTGATTTGGAAAAATACACCTGTCTATATCAGGTCTCCAGACCATGAGGTCAAAGAAACTGTCTGCAGAGCTCAGAGACAGGATTGTGTCGAGGCTCAGATCTGGGGAAGGCTATAAAAACTTTCTCATCCATTGTGGCCTCCACAATTCTTACTGAGAAGAAGTTTGAAACAACTTCCTAGAGCTGGTCGTCACACTGAGGAATCGGGGAGACGGGCCTTGGTAACAGAGGTGACCAAGAACCTGAGCTGTTGTATTCAGATTTCATAGATGTACCTAACAAAGTGGCCACTGAGTGTATGTGACATAACAATGTTTTGAATCCTGAATATATTTAAGAACGGAGTTCAGACAGTGTTATCGAGTCGGTGGAGTTCAGATTTCAAGATTAAGCACTCAGAGGTGATAAGGTCTCTTTGAGTGCAGCCATGTAAGTGTGTGTTTGTGGTTTCCTGTGTTTGCAGGTGATGCAGGAGGAGTTCAGCCGCACGACGCTGCATCGAAACAACAGAGCAGCAACATCACAGACCGCTAAACCCAGAGCAGGAGCAGCAAACACACCAGGTTACATGTCACACACATAAATATATACATGACATTTACTCACTCGGCAGTTTATTAGGTACACCCAGCAAGGACAAAGTCAGTCTAATCTGGTAAATCCTCCATCATGAAGTTTTATAATGTTCAGTTGTACAACGTTTGAAGCCCCTGAAGCGAAACACACATTAAAAGTTTGCAGAAGTTTGTGCATCATACTGAGTCAGCACTTAGTGCCCCTCCCCCTTTATCTGGCTGATACCACAGCCTGCAAATGCTTTTTTTTCTCACAGATCACTTCAGTTTCTGAGATATTCGAAGCTGCTTTGCGTATGCAGCAGGTTTATGATGTGGGGCCTGTTACAGAAAGTTCAGCTTGGGTTTCCTGAAGCAGTTCATGGTGGATTTTGAGGTCTGCGGTGGATCATTGGATCACTGTCGAAGCCAGACTATTTTCACTTTCCTGACTGACTGCAGGACGTCTGTCTCCACAGTCTGCTCATGTTCAGTGGGATTTATTCTTCACTTTGTCTGTGTTTCCTGTGCCACTGACTTATTTAATACTGAAGACACCTGCACCAGAAACGTATTGTACACATCAGGTGTTGGATGTGGATTCTGACGCCACCTAGTGGCCGTTTCCTGACAGATTGATCCTTCCAGCACCTCTGAAAAAATGCAGGAAACGTGTCTCTCCTCGCTCCATATCGCTCCATCTCCACAGGGGGACGAGCTGAATCCTGATTGGCTCGACTGTCACAGTGTCACACCTTGGCACAGGTTGTGTTTTGGTAACATCAGAACACAAAGTCACTGGTTCCGGTCTGAAATCACTGAAGGAGTGTCTGGTTTTACCTGCTCGTCTGCCTCTCAACTCTTACTCAAATTACTGGACTCAACGTTTGTCCTCACTGCTCCACAGTCACACGTTCTTTGTTACATGGTTTATACAGAATTTACTTTAGAATCAAAACAATACAACTGGAGCAAATTCACCCAGCTGCTTTAGACAGAAAAACAAGAACAGGAAAAGCAGACTGAACGGGAAAGTGACACCACCTGTGGGTGCACATGAGAACAGCTACACAAAACAACCAATAAGACCAGAATACCACAATTAACAGAGAATTAATAAGAACAAATACATCAGATAATAAAGCATTAAAATCTCAATGAAAGAATCAAGCTCGAGGCTGGTTTACAGTTCAGTTCATTTAATAAAGTTTATTATCAGTCATTTCATTTCAAGTTGCACTATCAGGTACAATGTCGATGTGAGCAGCTGTAATTATTCATTAATATATTTTTTAACAACTCTAACTCTAACACAGGTGTTATTATTTCTGACAAATATTACACATTAATAAACAGGCAGATTATAGTGAGTAAATGTTGACTGATGTAGCTTAGAAATGATTTAACAGGAAGCTTTAAAGTGTTACTGGTGTACAGAATGAAGACTTTCAAGTCTGCACAGAAAGCCCAGTTTGATTTAGAAGTTTTGGGTTCAAATCTTGACAGGTTTGTGTGTGATACCATTTAAAGTGGTGTGGAGTACGTAAACATTTGTAAACTGTCAACAGATGCAACTGACTTGTTAATGTAACCTGAGACTCTCCTGTCGTTCAGAGAAGAAGTCCAGAGGAGCAGAGAGACCTGGAGCTGCCGCGAAGAGACTGCCTCCTAAACCAGACTGGAGAGTCCCCCTCAGAGTCTACACCCCGGCCCACCACAAAGCACTGGTAAATTAATTAGAGTAATAATGTAATTTTCAATCACTTGCACTTTGTCTTTGTTTTAGTCTCCAGATCATCATCAGGTAAATTTCACACAAGCAAACTGCACCCACACCATTAGTTTATAGTGCCAGTGCATCCTGGAAAACCTGGAAAACCTGGAACTCAGCTGACAGTTTTTCAATCAGTTCTTTACAGCTGAGTTATAATCGATAATCCAAGCAAAGTAAAACTTGTCTTTGACCACTACAAGTCACTACAAGTGACTCAAACAGTATTTGAAGTTTTCACAAGTATGTATTTTCTGATAAATTATTCCAGCAGATTATTTAAAAGTTAGGTGGTCCTGTTGGTTCCCCCCTTGATGCAGGGCCCGGGAAAACTGACCCGGTGTTCCCCCGCTGTCGACGATCCTAAAAGCTAGGTTCAGGATTATAACAAAGTAGAAATGGTAGTTTATGGTTGGGCATATTTTCAAAGTTTTATTATCAGTCTAATGTAAATATTAATCGCTGCAGGCTGGTAACTGGTAGTTTATTTTTTATGATGTTATTAGATTAACGTTCCTTTCTTCCCTAGCTTGTTGTAAACAGTTGAATAATGTTAAATTGATTAGCATGGCTGCAGTGACTATTAAAGAATAACTGCAATGATGAATATTATAAATCACACTGTGCCATAGTTGTAGATATTATTTATTGCAGTGTAGGTGTATTGGTTCATGTAACTGCCTCTCAAGTTCAGTATATTTCTGTTGTATCACTTTTATCTATGATTGCAGCCTGTTCATCGAAGAGCAGATACAACCGGCCGCAGACAGAGAGCTGCAGAACCAGAGGTGCATGAACACATCTGCTCAGATTGAACCAATTAAATTCAGTTCATATCCCACAGCACATCATGTGTGTATGACATGTATCACTGATGCAGGTTCAATGGCTTTAAGCCTGTCAGCCACTACCAGCACTACCACGCCCAGCTGGACGCCCTTCAGAGGAGGGAGGACGTCCTTCCTCCTCCTCCTCCTCAGGAGAGAGAGAGGGAGCAATGTGAAGACCATGCAGCTCCTCATGTGGAGCCGTACCAGCTGTGAGTGGCCCTGCACCCCCGGCTGCAACTACAAACTACTGCCATTATTGATTCATATGTGGACTCCTTTCTTGTTTGATCGATTGATCATTTCAGTCTGTAAATTGTTAGAAAAGTGAAAAATGTCCATTCGCAGTTTCTGGAGGTGACAGATTGTTTGTTATATCCAACCAGTGGTGACAAAAACGGAAAGATTTTCATTTCAGGATAAATCAAGAGGAAAGAAATCCTCACATTTAAAATTTTACTTTTGAAAATGTTTTTCTGTCGATTCCCAGCAAACTAGTTACCCAGCTGAAAGCTAGCAGCTAATGGCACCACATGTTCACTCTGATTTAAAGGAGTAGTTTGTGACATTTGTGTTAGACGAGAGAATCAATACCACTCTCATATCTGTAATTATTATTTTTTGTGTAAATGTGTTTGTAGATATGTGTAGATATGTATTTTGTATACTAATCACATTTAAACAAATAATAAAAAAAAAAAAACACTGAACATACTCTACATATGAAGCTATAGCTAGCAGCTTAGCTAAGCATGAAGGCCAGAAACAGTTAGCCGCCTATCAGCTCCTGTGAAGCTTTAACATGATATTAACACATTATATTGAGTTTGTTTGAGTTATGTTTTTGTAAACCAAAGTGTAAAACAACAAGCTGTTTTCATGAGGTCGTCTTTATGCTAAGCTAAGCTAACATATACTGGCTGTAGCTTCACATTCAACACAAAGACATGAGAGTGGTAACAGTCTTCTGATCTTTTAGGTTTTAGCTTGTTTCTGAAGCTACTGTGTTTTTTTCTGGGGTTTGGTTTAAACCAGTGACACTAACATATATAATATTAACCAGGTCTCTGTTTGTACACCCTCACCTGCTCTGTCAGTGTGGCTGCAGCTCGTAACGAATACCTGCAGAGGAGACAGGAGGCCAACCAGTACAAGCTGAGAGCAGAGAAACAGCTGGTAGGATGAAGCTCACTCACACATACTGACTCAAGTATTTCTGATTAATCATCCTGGTCATGTTCACTCTTAACTCATTAATAGTAACTAATTAAAAAAGAAGCCTACGTATGAAATCAGTCTGTAGTTGGAGGTTGCTGTGTTTGTAGCAGCAGGGTTTTCACTGCAGGTTTGATCACAGGAACATGACACAGACTTGTAAACCTCAGTAGTGCTGTGCACAACCACGACAGGAAAAGAACTTTGTCAGCTCTGAGAGTAGAATGGAGTAGAAGTATAAAGTAGTATTACATGGAAATACTCAAAGTACAGTTACCTCAAAACTAGAGTAAATTCCCTGTCAGACTGGCTGCCGTGGCAGACAGAGCACTACAGCCTCTCTCTGACCTTTGACCTTTCCCCTCTGACCTGTCAGGGTCTGCGCCCGTGTACGGCTGAGCACAGAGGGAGGCCTGGAGGTCAGGAGCAGGAGGTGGGACGACCTGAGCACCAACACACACCTCAGGACAGGAGGCAGGAGGGACAACAGGTGAGACACACACCAGCTGTTCTGTGTCAGGACCACAGGTGACCACAGGGGGGGGTGTGTGGCGTCAGGACTGAAACGCTGTGTGTGTGTGTGTGTAGGAGTACCTGCGTCAGCTGGACGTCATCAGGCAGCAGTATCACCAGGAGATGAGACAGATGAGGCAGAGAGCTGAAGCAGAGGTACTCACACAGGCTGTCCCTCTGCTGCCTTCAGTGTCAGAGCTTCAGGACAAAATAATAAATATATCAATAACAGCTGACGAGGCCCGTGTCATTTCAGAAGCTTACCTTCTGTTAAAGTTACTGTCACACCCTTTGTAGCAGTTAAAGTTCTCCTAGAGGAGTTTCCCTCAAAGTCAAATTAAAATCTAACATGCTGTCATCTTCGATTTTACGTGTGCAGCTCTGCCCTGGTCAGTGTGTCAGTGATGTCTGTAACTTGACTGATCAGGTCGTGTGCAGGGAGTTTTTAATGCATCGTATCTCATGCTCTATGGCAAACCATGTGAACATTTCATCAGTGGCAGTAAAAGCAGTTGTAGGTATCAACAGTTGCTTTTTGATTAGTTGGAATTTCAACGATACAGAGCAGGACGATCATATTTTCTCACTGATCTCTGTCAGGCTCAGCCTCAGCAGAGACATGGGACATTTGTGGTGGAGAAACCCAGAGACCCAGAACCTCCTGCAGCCGGTAAAGAGCAGCAGAAAGCCTCACCTGCACAGGTAAACACTGGACAAGGAATCAGCTCAGTCGCACTCATTGTGTGGTGCCTCACAGCTGTCCTCCTCCTGTATCCTCTTCCTGCTGCAGGACATGGAAGCAGCTCTGAGGCAGGTCAGAGAGGAGAGCAGTGGTCAGAGGAGAGAGAGGAAGCACAGAGACAAGGTGAGATCAGGCTAAACGTCAGTCACAGGTGACTCTAACACAGGAGCTACACCTGTCTCAAACTCTGGTAATAGCACTAAGTATCGTTTGAGTACTTAATGGAAATAATAGAAAGTTATTTTCCTGCTGAGTTAAAAACATTGTGGCTGGCCTTCACGTAGCACCTGATCGAGGAAAACAGAGCAAAGCAGACAAAAAGATGAAAGTCTGTTTGTCTTTTCTGCAGAAGGGAATCGTGTTTGAGATTCGGTTAGATGATGAAGGGATGAAAGGAGACGCAGAGAAGGAGAAAGAGGGGAGAGGAGAAGAAGGAAAGCAGGAGGAGGAGAAGGTGAGTGATGGAAGATGAGCTCCTCCTCTTCTTCTCTTTCTTTCTCTCACTCTGTTCCCAACTCCTCCAGCAGGACCTGGACCCTCTGAACCGGACTCTGAGCTTCCAGGAGGGGGAGGAGTTGAAGCTCAGGGACTGGTCGGAGATGAGGAAGGGGTGGAGCCAGAGGACTCCTCAGACTCTGCTGGATGCTCTCGCCAACATGGAGGTCAACTCTGTCTACAACACGGTGGTCAAGGCTGAACAAGGTGCAGTACACCTGTAAAACTTTTCTGCTTTCCTTCACTTCTACTGAATGTTTCAATGAATCCAAGAAAAACACAAAACATGAAACAAACAAGCAAATATTTACAGTTTTACCATCAATGACTGAGTACAAACTGATCAACAGCACAGAACACAGCCATTGTAAAGACAGACTGTAGCTATTATCAATGGTTTTATATTGAGAGCCAATCACCTGACTGTAACGTGAGGGAGAAGGATCAGTTTCAGCTCATGGTTTCTCTGTCTGGACCACAGCTTCAGAGGGAACACTGGACACAAACACCACTCCACATTAGGCCTGTCCCCTTATAAAAAATCTGGAGACAGAGCTGATAGAGCTCCCTCTGCTGGATCACAAGCAAACTACTCCACATGCTCAGGTCATCACAGCTTGAATATGAACATGTTGTAGACCAAAGCTGTGACCTCTGACCTCCCCTCCAGGTGTTGTTATTGCACCAAGTTATCACATACAGCCTTAAACTCACTGACGAGGACTCTGACAGTCAGAGATCAGAATGAGACCGTCTGGTTTGTCAGTGCAGTGTGACTCCGTCTCTACTCGCCCTCAGGTGAGGAGGCGGCAGGTCGCAGACAGTGGGTCGACGGCCCCCCCAACACCCTGCTGAACGCTCTCCATCAGGCTGAACTCACATCATCAACCCTGGACTCAGTGACTGCAGGTGAGGCAGCGAGAGTTGAATCTGCTGCATCTGGATGTTGCTGTTTGGGTAAAACAGAAAAGTTGAACAGCGACCAAACGCAGAGTGTCTTTACTGTCAGATTTAGAGCAGGACGGAGCAGAGGAGGAGAAGACAGAGGAGGATAAAGAGATGAAGAAGGAGGAGGAGGAGGAGGACTCTGATGTGGAGATGGATGAAGAGCGTCTGGAGCCGAGGTCGGACGATGACGACACGTAAGCCAGTGCTCGCTTCTCTTCATGTCTCTCTGCTCCTTCATGTTCGAGAGATCAGAGCTGCAGCAATTAACTGATTCATTTATTTGTTGATCGATCTGATGAGCAAATAATCATTTTAGTCTTTTTTCAAGCAAATATGTGAATTGCTGCTTTTGTTGTCTTAAAGTAAATTTAATGTCTTTCGGATTTTGGAGTGTTTAAAAAAATATTATCAATGAATCTGCCGATCATTTTCTCTGCTCATCAATTAATGGTTCTGTTTATAAATTCAGAAAATAGTGAGAAATGTCTGTTATGATTTCTCACAGCCCAACAGGACGTCTTCAAATGTCTTTTTGTCCAACCAACAGCCAAAAACCTGAAGATGGTCTTTTTTTGGTCCAATTATATATACATCCAGTCAGAGAAGCTGGAAACAACAGATATTTGAACAGTTGCAGATGACCACTCCTGTTAATCAACTAATCGTTAATCAGCTCTAGATCAAACAATTTATTGATTACAGCAGTTTTCTCAGCTTCACGGTTTCTATAGTTACAGCTCTGTGACTTTGTAGGACAGACGTGTTTGTGCTCTGATCAGTTGTGATCATCATGTTGGATAACAGTTCCTCTGTTCCCATCAGGAACTTTGAGGAGTCAGAGGACGAGCTGAGGGAGGCGGTGGCAGACTCCATGAAGAATCCTGTTTGTGATGGAGGACGGGAGCTCAGACGAGACAGAAAACACAGAGAAGAGGGAGGAGGAGGAGGAGGAGGAGGAGGAGGGGGAGGAGGGTGGGATGGAGGACAGAGAGGATGGAGGTGCAGCGAGCGCTGCAGACCCTCAACACATCCAACCAGAGCTGAAAGATTCAGGCGCAGACGTCACCGTGGTCGTTTCCTCTGAGCCTGGAGAAGGTGACGGGCGGTCAGACGAGTCTCAGACAGATGATAACACGTCTTTGACTGAACAGCATCAGACCACCTGAGGCATCCCTGCATTACAGCTGTGAATGTTTGGAAAGAGGAGAACTGGACGAGCACTTTATCTGAAGCTTACTGAGGCGTTCAGGATCCAAAAGGAAGTCTGATCGTCCCATGACCAGCTGCTCCCAGACAGGACATGTCTGTTGTTCTGTGTTTTTCTAACTGTCAACAAACCAACAGTGTGTTAGTGCGTCTGTCAGCCCCTCCTCTGTCTGTGGGTCTCAGCTCTGAGTTCATTGGTTCATCAGTAATTTCTTAAAGCAGGGCTCGGCGATAAAACGTTAATATCCACAATATAATTTAGAAAATAATTTTTCTTGATAGGAAATACAACAATACTGAAAAATGTTTGATATAATTAATATCCAGGCTTCGTCAGCATGCACAGAAATGAATCATGTCGCATTAATAGAGGTGTGTGTTGTGTAAATTAGAACTGAGATTAGTGAGGTTAGATTTTATCAGGTTTGTTCCACCCTAACCCACAAGAGGGAGCTGCATCTTTCCAGTCATCCTAAAATACCAAGGTAAAATGAACTAATGTTACTGCCAGTTACTGAATGTAGCAAGTGTTGGTTCAGTTTTACTGATGTTAGAAAATTAGAAAAAAAAAAAACAGTTAGAAAAATACAGAATATGACCAGACTCGTCCTTTATGGTAAATCAGAGGATTAGTACCTTTCCTGTGCTCTAACTCTGTGTTTACTCTGTTTGTTGGCAGGACACCACAGGCAGTTCATTTTGAAGTGTTGTATTTATTAAGTAGAATTTCTCAGTGAAACAAGCTCAGAACATCCCTTCATACACAGACAGACTTAAATAGTAGTAACGCCTCCTTCAAAATAAAGATTCTTCTACACATCATTATATTTCCATGCCTGGACCTCATCACAAACAGGAATGCAGGAAGTGAAACAACATTTAAATAAGAGAGATTTGGCCTCTACCTTCACCCAGCAATGTGGTTTTAAGTGCTTCTTAAATGTACACAAAGGTCTTCACTCAACTCTTCAACACAGACAAACACCAGTTTCTAATCCCATCACATCTATGCAGTCAGTCATCAGGAAATAATCAGTCACATCAGTATTAACTCCACACTCAGGCTGTATGTCTGGTTTTGTCCAAGGCTGGAACCATCGAACGTCTGATGTCTTTGCTTGACTTTAATGACGATTCATCAGTTGCATATTAATTTTCTTGTAGTTGATTAATCAGTGCAGCTCTGCTCCACACAGCTCATCAGTGGTGGTGGATGAAAAGCTGAGCCTTGGATGTTAAACTCAACACAGCGTTAATGATCTGTATATTGATCAGTCCAGATGTTGATGGCGTCTTGTTGGTGGAGCTCTCAGCTGGAGGTCTGACCCCTGTGGAAGGAAACACAGACCTGCTGATACCAGTTCCATCTGGTCTTTGTCTTTTTGATTGTCTCTAGTTCTCCTGTTGTCCAAGTGAAAACCTGCTGACTTTCACACTCACACATGAGTTTGACACATGCAAAGTCACTGTAACTGTCCTGTATTGTTGTGTTTTTGCTGTTTAAAGGACAGTTTTTCCTGGATTTCCTCTATTATTTTTCATCGGGAACGAGACTCACAAAACTTTACTGATGATGTTGGAAGCTTGGCTTGTTTTAATCACAGATATGACTCGTCTGTTCTCCCTCATCGCTCCAGTTTAGTCATCAGAGACTCCGTGGCAGCGAGGAAACAGGCCTCAAACTCCTGGTCGGAGAACCGCTCCACAGAGCGTCGGGCGTTCCGTCGGATCTCCAGTCTGGCCGCCGGCGACAGAGCCAGGATGGTTTCCATGGCCGCGGCGTAGCTGTCCTCGCTGTCGGCCAGGAAACCCGTCTGCCCGCCCTCGTACGGCACCACGATGTCCAGCTTCGGACCTCCGGACTTGTGGGCGAGGACGATGGTACCTGCAGCCATGCACTCCACCACACCTGAGGACAGAGAGGAGGGGGTAAATCACTCACCTGTAGGAGATCCTCTGCTGCAGCTAACAGTAGGATCAACAGTTCAGTATCACCCAGTCCAGGAGATGTTTCAGTGAAAGCCTGACAAACTGTCTCTGAAGAAATCAACTGGGTTTATTTAGGACTTTTCAGTTCACTCAACTTTCATCAGCCTTAGCAGGTTAGCATGTTAGCATTTAATCTTGTGAATTAACTTCAGCACGCTAACAGAAGCAGCCATCTTGAAGAATAGATCATTTTAGCACGCCATCGAGAAGCCAGCGTGATGTTTACAAAAAATGTGGATCAAAAACTGAAAGACCCAAAACACCCTGCGACCTGATAGCAGCTGCACTCACTTTATTTCACAACATACTGTTAGATGTTAGAAATAACAGACTCCAGGTGTTAATATGCATGCTAACATCAAGTGAAATATTAATATTTAGAATCATACTGCTGGACATGAAAGTCACATGATCACCAAGATGATCAGGACTGATCCATGCGCTGACACCATGCTAACAAGCAGGGCCTGACATTAACTTTTCTGCTCCCCTGACACTGTGGCAAAGTTACTAGCCACTCGACATTTTCACTGGCCAGAGGTTTGTAGTTGGAAAGATACTTTTAATCTCATTAAAGCTGAACCTTTTTTAATGTAAATGACCACAGTAAAGACTCAAATACTGGTGAGTAAATACTCGCCTCTGATAAGGTAAAGCTCCTTCAGCATGAAAACATGTGACTGATTAAGACATAAAGAGTGAGTTTCCCTGTTTCCTGTACCATTGTCAGGGGAGCTCCTGCAAGTGTTGTGAATCTGTGTAAAATCATAGATGGAGAGAGGTCGACCCCAAAAAGTGGTTAGTAAAAGTGATGGTTCTACCCACCACTGCTGAATTCCACCCATGGGTGCTAATGTCAAGGCCCTGCTACTGTGGCTTTTTCTTCTGGACTGGTAGGTTTAGTTGTATTTAATCAGATAAATCTGCTGGTGTTACTGCAGATCAGTCAGTCAGTGGTAATGGTCTTGGCTGAGATGTAATGAAATGGATTCCTTTCATCTGTTGACCAATAAACTGTCACAGCTTTAAACTCTCTGTATCAGCCTGTCATTGGTCAGGTGTGTAGGTTTTATAAACACAACTCAGGTGTCATGTTGTGTGTTTGTGTGTTGTCCTCACCAATTCCAAAGTGTTCGTTCCACATGGTGTGCAGACCGATGGTGGCGTCCACCAGCTCTCTCTTCAGCTCCTCAAACGGGACGTTCAGTTTGAAGTCGACTCGGTCCGACACGCCCAGCTCCTGACAGAGCCCCCGCAGCATCAGCACCCTCTCCTCGTCCTCCTGGTTCCTGCATCCGCCGATCAGCACCAGCCGCAGCGACTCCCGCCCCCTGGGCCCCTCCCCTCTCCTGTCCAACAGTTTGCGAAACGCCCGGATCTGCAGCCGGTGGTCCTTCTCCGGTCTGAACTGAGCCACCGACACGATGGAGTGGCACTTCCTGTCCCCACCTCCTCCTCCACCTTCTTCCTCTTCCTCTCCACTCCCCAGCTCCCGCCCGAGCTCCTCCCAGCCCTCCTCCATCTCGTCTTCTTCCTCCTCCTCCAGCGGGACGTCCAGGAAGGCCCTGACGTCGCAGGGCGGGTAGACGATGCTGGTGCGGCTCGGCGAGCGCCACAGAGCCAGGATGTGTCCCAGCGTCCAGGTGGAGTTCACCATGATGACGTCGCTGCAGGAGCCGGCTAGGCCGTACAGCAGGGCGAAGCAGCAGTAGTACACCACCTTCACTGCACTCAGCACTGGGTTCCTGGAGATGAAGTCAGCGTTGTTGAACCTGGACGACACAAGAGGGAGAAGACAGACGGCTGGAGTAAACTGGTGAATTTATTAATACCAGACTCCATTGACTAAAACAGGAGTTTTACAGAGCAGAACACAGGAGCTGCTGGAATACCACAGGTAGTGTGTCTGTGTTACTGTGTGGTACTTTTACTTCAGTAAAGTATCTGATTACTTCTTCCACCACTGAGAGTCACACAGTAACACAGACACACTAACAGATGGAGGCAGTGGTATTCCAGCAGCTCCTGTGTTCTGCTCAGTTAAATCCCTGTTTTTGTCAATGGAGTCTGGTACTGATATATGAAAAAACCCAACCAGCTATGATAGGTGTGTGTTAGTGTGAGTGAGTGTTACCTGGGGTTCCTCTCTCTGACCGCAGACAACATGTCGGTGCTGACGGTGGGATAGTGGACGTAGCTCGCCACCTTACAGCCTCCCAGGTAGCGGAAGACGGGCAGAGTGAAGGCGTAGCCCATCGAGTCCACGTACAGGTCGGGAACAAAGGCCGTCAGAGCCTCCCAGCCTAAAACACAAACACACAACATTGTTGTGGTGGAAATGAACCACAACAAACCTGCCTTTGTGGGTCCTGGTCTTACCCAGGAACATGGATCCGGCGCTCTGGCCCAGCAGGGTGAAGTGAGGGTAAGAGGCGGCCTCCACCAGGACGCGGTGGCGCAGGAAGATGAAGGTGACCGGCCGAGGCAGCGTGATGTTGAAACGCTGTCGTGCTCCCTCCAGGATCTGCTCACCCGTCACTCCCTGATCGCCCGTGTAGACCACGAAGGAGACGCCCGGGTATCTGGGACGAAGAGGAGAAAACAATGATCTCAGCAGTGGTAGGTTCAAGTTCACGCCCAGCATTTGGGAGGCTTCTGCTCTGGACTTGTTAGTAGAGAAATATTGTACATGCTTTACAAAGTAAGAGCTTTGCTAATGTGAAGAACATTTTTGATAGTTTGATAGATTTTGAAGGTCTCATTGATTCTTTTTACAAACCAATCAATCAATTAACTGACAAACTGATCAGAAGTTAATAAATCATTAGTACTCATTGATGATATGTAATAATGTAATACTTTTCTGCACTCAGTACTTTTAGATTGAACACTTCAACTACACTTCCCTTGTTTGACTCACATACTGTCGCTTTACTGACACTGCAGGACTTGGACTTGTAATGGAGTATTCTCACGGTGTAGTATGAGTACTTTCATTTGAGTAAAAGACCTGAGTACTTCCCCTCCCTCCTCTTGGTCATGTAGCCAGATTGTGGATGTGTTATTAAATGTGTTAATAGATCCATGAGACCGACAGACGGACAGCTGAGACCCGTGTACCGGTTCATGAGGGCCCTCAGGGAGCACCACAGGACCCGCTCCCCGCCTCCTCCGGCGCTGCAGTACGGGTGGAAGAAAGCCACCGCGGGGCCGCCGTCCTGGGCCCGGCGGGCCTTGCGGCGGCCCTGCAGCCACACTCGGAGCCCCAGCAGGAGCAGCAGCAGGACCAGGGTCAGGAGCAGGCTGAGGTAGGCGCACGGCACGACCAGGGACCACAGCAACCTGAAGGGAGCGGGACACAGAGCACCGTGAACCGGCCGTGGGTGGTCGTGACACCGATTAGCTTGGTAGCTGCTAGCCGGGCTAAAGTTAGCCGCCCAACCGGCACCAGGAAACCCGGGTTAGTTTCTGAGTGAGTCTCGGTTTAAAGAAGATTTAACTTTAGCTCGGGTTAAAGCGGGAACCAGAGTTTTACCTCATCAGGTCACAGAAGCACAGGGAAAGGTGGTGGTGGTGGTGTTCGTGTCCTGCCATCTTCACAACACTACTGTTGACGTTTCACTGCTGTCAGCTGACCCACAGGCCTCACTCTGATTGGCTGAGGGTTTGTTTACCTACACGTCATCAACACGTGATGTATATTTACTTTTTACAGCAGAATAAAAAAAGCCAGGCAAATAAACACACGTATATAATTACATAAAAAAATCAACAGAAAATGTTTGAATTAAAATTATTGTTTACTTATATGACATGTGGTGCTATATTCAAATTATTATTATTGCTATTATTACAGTATTATTATGTTATCATTATCATTGGAGAGAGTTTGTTCCTGCGTATGTTTTCTACAACTTTACAAAATAAATAAAAAATAATAAAAAAAGAATCCAAACAAAATACTTGTCCATCTCTCTCCACCTTATATTACCTCTATAATCCACAGAAAACACAGTAATATTTGATATTTAACCTTCTTCTTGTTCATTTACCACAACTGGTTAAAATAAAAACGCCAGGCAGATTTAATGTTGGTAAACAAGTCAGGGGTTAGTCTGAGAGGCAGTTTATTCTCTTGTATACATGTGGTATTTACATCTACACAATAATAAAAATAACAGTTCATCAGTGTGTGAGCTCCTCAGTGAAGATCAGGAGGACAAGCTGCTGGTGGGGACTGGGAGTTGTGCTGGGAACCACTGTGGCTCTGAAGGAAGTCACTGAGGCAGAAAATGGGAGGTGGAGCTCTGAAGCGGACATCTACTGAAACACAGACTGGAGTTATTATTGATTCAGTCTGATCAGACTAAACTATGAGGCGAGGCCTGTTACAGCTGAGTCACCTGACTGAAGCAGCTCCAGCAGGGGGTTCCTGGGGCGGCTCCGTGGTGGTTTACAGGGGAAACCCTCGGTCACTCTGTCCATCAGCGGGGCAGAGGTGTCAGGCTGCAGAGGTGTGGGCGGGGCTGCCCTGGGGGCGGGGGTGTCAGCGTCCCATCTGCTGGGACGCCTCGTACCTGCATCACTCTGATCCAGGATCACTGGACCTGCTGTGGTGGAGAGAAGCCTGGATCCCGACATGGACACTTGTGGTGGATCTGCATTAATCAGAGGTGAGTTTACCTGAAGGTCTGGGAGCAGGAGGGGGTTTCACGATGGGAGGGGTTCTCCTGGGGGGCAGGGGCCTCCGAAGAAGCTGAGTGTGGTCAGAGGACATGATGGGAGAGTGTCTGATGTCTGCTGAAGGAGCGGCTGTCAGATGAACATTTTTTATCGTTTTGTGTCTAGTTTGAGTCATTTTGTTTAATCTTGTTGACCTAATTAACACAATGTCCATTTTCCTTATAATTAGCACCTAATTAAATATGTCCGGTGAACTTACAGTGACATGAATAAACTTCGAGTTTACCTTAGATATAACAGAATCATCTAACACAGTGTATCTGTAGGAGAAATGTAGTTTAACGGGAGGAAAAGCTTCATTACTGCCTGACCTTTACCAACGGTCAGTGGCTAACCTGGTTAGTGGTTTGACTGTGAGCTGATGTAGTTTCATGTTTTATCACTAAATGGATAAACAGAGTTCATTTAAAATCACCTGGAATAGATAAATAATGATATAATAATGATATCTTACTGAAGAGATTTTCCCTTGTCGGCTTCCGGTTCAACAGACTCCTTAGCAACGGTCATAGCAACTGTCAACTCTCCGGTCACATCACCTCCACACACTCAGAGGTCGCATTTTACAGGTAGATATTTATTTGTTTGTTTTTAATATATTTTTGTATTGAAATGTAAAGATTATAAATTGAAGTGTTGCGTCCTGTTCGTTCAGTGTTGTGGTGATTTTCGGCGGAGTCACTGGGTCACATTACAGCCATTCAAACCAGTCTCCATACGATATTTATGTAAAATAAATGAATTCCACCTGCTAATCAAAATAAGTGTCCAACTCAAACTCAAAACTTCACTTCAGGTTATAACGGACAGAAATCCAACCAATCGGCTCACTCTACCTTTCCCCAACCTCCACACCTGCTCCTGATTGGCTCCAAACTCAGGTGAATCAACTACCTCGTTGCTGCTTGTTAGCTCTGTTAGCGACTGCTGTAGAGCGCCAGAGTCCAACCGATTAAACTTAGTTTTCTGTCGAAACTGGTAGTCGATCAGGAAAATGTGGGACATCAGGAGAGCAGGGCTGCTCTCAGAGCTTTTTACAGTTTGTGGATCAGTTCGGCTCAGAGACGAGACCGACACACCGGAAGTTAACGAGGTGAGATCCAGTTTTACATTTACCTGGTGGCAGGTAGATAAACAGCGGTGTATAGAGGGTTTAAGTCAAGTCAGGTCTTTTATAGAGCAGATTTAAAAACTGCAAACTGCGAAGTGCTTTACATCGCCGGAAGTACAGGAACATTGTAAGTTAAATGAACAGAGTTAAGATGTGCAGTATATTAAAGATGTCACTCACATACAATGAGTACAACCATGGCTGGATCAGAACCCCCTGTCCTGTGTTAGTCCTTTTTGGTTAGTTTGGTAAACCATTCTTGTTTTATATGAAAGATGCCAGTGACACGTTGGTGTAGCAGTGTAGTGTTAGTATGGTAGATAACCACAGTGTTACACTGATCTACAGCACATGTGTGTGTTATTTAGTCTGATAGATCTGAAACAATCAGTCCATTCATTGATTAGCTGATTGACAGAAAATGAATCTGCAGATATTTAGATAAAACAGTTGTTTTGTTATTTATTGTGTTTGTGTTTGTCTCTTTGTGTCAACATGCAGAGATGGTTCTCCCAGTCTGGTTTGGAGGAACCTGATTGGCCCATACAGAGCTCTGACCTCAGGTCTGAGGTGAACTGAATCACAGACTGACTCAGACCTCAGTGATCAGGACTCAGACTGAAATCAGGAGCAGCTCATTAATACTCATGGAGTCACAGTTCAACCATCACATTTCATCAAACACAGGTAAATAAATTCCTCTGTTTCTGTCTCTAAACAGCTGTCTGTCTCTCTAAACACCTGTCTGTCTCTAAACACCTGTCTGTCTCTAAACAGCTGTCCTGTCTCCTAAACACCTGTCTGTCTCTAAACACCCTGTCTGTCTCTCTAAACACCTGTCTGTCTCTAAACAGCTGTCTGTCTCTAAACAGTCTGTCTCTGTCTGTCTCTAAACAGCTGTCTGTCTCTCTAAACAGCTGTCTGTCTCTAAACAGCTGTCTGTCTCTAAACAGCTGTCTCTACAGCTCATTCAGTTTATTCTATTTATTGTTTCATTGATCAATTGAAAGCTTATTAACTTTATTTAAATAAAAATGAAATCACAGAGTAGATAACTGAATAAAGCCTTTGGTGTTCCATCAGATCTCTTCAGTCTGATTGGATGAGGTAATTTGGGCTCTGTTAACACTTTTTAATGAAGCCCTCAGTCCTGAGACACCTAAACCCGTCACCTTGACTAACAGCCAGCGTGCATTGCCATATAAAGACAAAACGTCTTTAATTCCTGTTTCTGAAGCGCTTGCATGTCACTTCCTTCCTCGTAGATTTGAATACATGCGTTGTCGCCCTGCTTTTGGTGCCTGTCAAGCAGCGAGCAGCGCAGCAGCCAGACGGACCAACGGAGGAAGAGAAGAGACAGAAAGAGAAAGACGACAAATAATCCTCCACGCCCAGAGATCACCAGTCTCCTCGCCTCACCTCTCAGGTAAAGAAATATGAGTCCAGGTGGCCTCCGGTGCACGCAGGTGTTCCCTGAAGGCATCACTGTGGCAGGACAGGGACTTGAGAGCGACTCTGATTTTCTTTATTCTTGTTTGTGAGGAAGAGGGAGGGTAGAGGAGACAGAGAGGGGAGGACAGAGCTTGTAACTGTGTTTGAAATCCAGTGTTGTTGCATGTACTATTGCACATTATCATCATCCACCCTGAGCTCTCTTCACTGCAGTTGCTGTGCACACACAGTCAGTAATCCTGACTCCTACAACGACACTCAGCAAACACATAAACTTATAACCTGCACTACTGACATTATAAACCTTCAGATTGTTTGTCTTGAATCATTCAAACCTGCACAAACGAGGAGATAAGTGCTGCTGTAGAGCCTGAGTGAGGCCTACAGGGGAGAGGAAGAAGAAGTTAAACCACTGCAGCGAGCTGAAAAGGAAGTTTGTGGTTAGCTTCGCTTCAACTGCAAAAAAATCCCACTGAGGCTGTGAGAGGAAACTCACATCAGCCGAGGACATCAGTGTTTAATATGTTGGAAAAAGGACGAGGGGCTGCTGTAGATCTGGTTAATGAAACTCAAGCATGTGCGTGGCATGCTGATGAGCTGTAGCACATGCAAATATCAGTGTGGCTCTGAGGACACGCTGCTCAGAGACGTCCTGGTTCACTGTCTGACGATGGTTCATAAGACCAGGTCCATATGACTCAGGAAATAATGATCTGCACTCACTTAATCAGTCAGATGCAGATTCAGAAAGTTCAGCGACAACCAGAGGTGGAAAGTAACTTAACTACATTTACTCTAATACAGCTTTATATTTCCATTTTCTGCTACATTCAATCTTGTCACCATATTTCACAGGGAAATGTTGGACTCTTTACTACACATTTATCATGCAGCTGAGTTGTTGCAGAGATTCAAGAGACTCAAGTCACATGACTTGGACTGGACTCGTGAGTCCGATGACTTTATACTTAAACAATGACTCACCACTGACTCAGGAAATCACATCATCATTTTCCTGATGACAGCCAATCATGTGATGTTATGTTGGATTCAGAGTAAAGACAGTAAAGACATGGAATGATTTTATTTGAATTATAGGGACAAATACAGAGATCGAACCAGTGGCACTAAGTGAACAAAACCATGCAACACACAAACTATTACACAGAAAAAGTGAAATAAAACAGTCCAGATCACTCAGAACCACATGACTGATCCCTCACACTGTTTCAAGATCCCAGTCTGACCAAATGTGGGTTTACTAAAGGGCCCCTTACTGTTCCCAGAGGACGAGCCTCATGTTATTGAGCTAGAACCCTGAGAGCAACCAGCAGCTGAGAACCTGAAGAGCTTTTATATATGAGTTAAACACTCATATTTAACCTGACTGTGGTGTGACATTATCAATTTTCATTTCCTAAGAGGCTTGATTGTTGTGGATGTCGTCACTGCCACAATTATTTGTTCAAGACTGAAAACACAAGTTTAGGACTTGGACTTGATTTGGGACCTCAAGGCCAAGATGTTAGACTTCTTTGTGACACACAATGACTTTTACTGCTAAATAATACTTGACCCACCAAACTGGTAATGATTACAGATTTGCAGAGGAAACCAAATCTGTAAGAACGCATCAAGATGTGACATTTCAGTACATCTGAGTATCCTGAGTAGTAGTTTAAATTTTAGGGGGATTGTGAAGGGGGGTAAACCCTTAAAGTTGCGTTAAGTGATTTGTTTTTAAAAGAAGGACTCTCACAAACACAGGCCTGACCTATTGTTCGTGTTTCTGGCCTCTGTTCACTCTCTTTTAGATCTGGTCCGGTCTCCAACAACTCGTAAGGGAAATAACCGGCTCTTAGATGCTAAAGATGATGCTATGCTCCACCTGTCTGAGTTTGTTTGCTGTGAATAGCTGCCTACAGTTTATCACTGGGGGAGCCTGAGGGAGCTAACAGAGGCTAAAGCTGCATAGAGATGCAGTATTGGTGTTGATTCTCAGTGGGATCAGCACTACTAACAACATGTTTTCATTACTTGACTGACATTTGACTCAATAAGAAATTACCAATATTGCAAAAAGCAGTTTGTTAAAGATGCAAGTCTAACACACAGATGTGGGTGTGTCCTCTAGTAAAAACCTGTGAGAAGTGATCTCAAATTGCACGTAAACAAACGTATGGATTAAAACAAAGTCACTGATCAGGTTGAGTTCAAATCACTGTTTGACCTCTGTGCACAAAAACTTTCACCTTCAGTGTGAAAAGAATGAATTTGCATGAGGAGAAGTTGTCTGTTTTTATGTTTGTGAGAGTTTATTTGCCTAATAAAACACTGTCATGGTTTTAGAGCTCACAGTTAATCCTTATGAAAACATGACAGCTGGGAATCAGGCTCGAAGAGATCCATTAGTTTTGTCACCAGGAGTCAGTGCAGGTGTGGATGGAAACACACTTTAATCTGCTTTTTCTTTTGATGAGTTTTGGGAAATTTGTTGTTGTTTTAGAAGCTGGTGATTAATTTTCTGTCTATTAATCAGTTAATCGTCTTGTGTCCCACCTCGCAGTTTTAGTTCCTCACTTTCACCAATTGAACTGTTAATGAGGATTTATTTATTGGATTCCCTTTAACTTCTGCTGTAGCAGCTGCTCCACACATTTAAAAATGTTCAAATAAGACAGCACCAGCTAATCTTAATACAACACAACCAAATCAATAACAACTAAAAACTATGAAAGAAATGAATATATTCAAATCAAATTCCCCCTGAAAATATAAACAAAATAAAGGCAAAGACAAATGTAAACAGCTAATAACTGCTAATAATTACAACAATACAGCTACATAGATGGTCTACACAAAGAAAACTTGTGTAGAAAACTACAATGTCACAATTAAAAAGTGCAGAAACTGTGATAATGGCAAAGACAATTAATTAATACCAGCTACTGAAAAGACACAGCTCAGTGACATCTGCAGCTAAAATGTCAGAATGACTCATCCGACTACAATTAGCTCCAAGACGTGAACGAGCTGCTTCATCTGAGGCGAGTTTCATTTCTCATTTCTGCTTCTGATCTGCAGAACAGAGACGCTGAAGTTATTTCTCACTTCAGCCACGTTCGGAGCTGCGAAGACACTAAATGTGACAAATATCCTCATCTTTTAATCTGTGGTTGGATTCTGGTCAGAGACCCCCCCTCTGTGTTTCCTGTCTGTGTCGGCACCTGACCTTCAAGCAAAACCATTTCTGAATCCATGCACAGACACTTTGTTTTTGCACATTTTGTGCACGTTAAATATATCTCACAGTGAGTTTTAAAATCCTTCAAAATGAATGTAAGTAACATTCAGGTCTCATGTGGTCTGATCAAGATAAACTGTGGTTGTTCTACCTTTAAATTATTCAAATCATGGCTTCATTAATATGAAAAAGTTCTATTAATATAAGAAATTGAAAAAACAATAGAGTAACATTTGTCTTTTGCAGACAGGAGGAGTTCTCTGGAGCTTCTGGAGGAAGTTATTTCAACAGGACACTTCTCTTTAGTCTGTGGTTTGATCTTTAGGTTTGACTTTTCATTTTTAGTCACTTAACAGATATTTCCATCCATCGTTCGAGTCTGAAATATTTTATCTCAGCACCATTAACTTGATCTAACTCTGCAGAAACACGTATGTGCTAAACACAAACAGGAAGGAAACAGTTAAAAAGCTGCAGATGTTACTGTATTGTACTGAAACAGCTGCAGAGGCTGAAGCAGAACAAACATGAATGTACTTTTATTTAAAAGTGGAATCTATTTCTGTTGAGGTTAGATTACTTCACCCTGTTTGCTGCAATTAGTGGATTCTGATTTTAGTTTTGATAGTCAATTCATTGTTCTCCAGCAGAAATCGCAATAACACACAGGCTTCATGGACTTTTGTTGCCAAATATGAGACAGTTACAACAGTGAGGTGTTGTAGTGCTGCTTTTAGCCACCAGGTGTTAGCCACCAGGTGTCTCTCTACCTGCTTTGTTTGAAGCCTTAAAGGTACATGAACCAACACCAACAGCTGGGGCCCCACCATGGACAAAGTGATGAAATTAACTGAAAAATAAATCTGTTTAAATGTAAATGTATTGAAATAAATGCGCAGTAACAACAGAACAGAAGTCAGTGGGAGGAAGTGGGAGTTGGATGTTTACCAGCAGTTCACTCAGGGATCTGATTTCTTTTCTACTTTTTAAATGCAGATATTTACTGAGTTGAATTCTTGGATTCAATTTTCTTGGATGTTTTCTCTGCTCAGAGAGTTCAGAAGGTGTGAGGACTGGTTTTTCTTGGTAATTTGCTCTTGGATTATTGTCTCATTTTATTTTCACCAGTTTAGATCAGAATGACCAACCACAAACCAGAGCAGAACTGCCCCATGTTGGTGGAAAAGGGGTATGACTAGCCTCATGTCGTCAAATAAACAGCATCTGTCAGACAATGGAAAATATATGTGTTTCAAACTGTTTTAATTTTACTTTGACTTTTGCCTGTTGAACATCGTAATTTATTTTTGACATCACTCAGATATTAAAATGTACAGAGCATTGTTTAATGTTATATTCTGTCCTGTTTCTGAGCAGAAATGATTAAATCAAGGGCATGAATTGAATGATTTGGCATTTTTAGAGACATAAACTTTTAGAGTTTCATTTTTGGCTTGATAATTTCTAAAACAGCTGTTCACAGGAAGATGTATATATAAAGCATTGGTTGGGGACTAATTTCAGCAGCAGCTGGTACTGTAGTGAGTAATTATTGCTGCAGGACGGTCAACCAGAGATCATCAACAGTGATATGGTTTTGATTGTGGTTCAGCGGAACAAGTTATATCAAGGAGGTACAAGGAAAGGTCAGAAAACCACCAGATGGTTTTATCTTTCAGAATAGTCACCATGTCAGATTAGACAATCGTAGCACCATGAATTCTTGATGCATCTTGGTCAAGAGACTGGCAACACTAGAATTTTGACTCCTAACCATATAGGGTCATCCTGTCATCCTATTGGTCGCCCAGTGTGGGCATGCTAGACATGCTAGACCTTTCGTTACCAGAGTCGTGGGTTGTCCCAGACGTCGCATCACTGTTGTTTGATTTTGTCACACTATGAGACCCGTTGTTCCCGATGTTCATATTTGGGCCGAGTGCTGGACATTTGTGTCACAATTGGACTGAATACAGTGATGCAGAAATGAGTCCTAAAACCAGGAAGTAAGCTAGCATGTTAGCTCTTCCTGTTCCCTCGTCCCAGAGTCAGTGTGTTTCTGGTTAAATGCCTGAAATAATTTCTGTGGTTTTAACACAAGCTCAAGACATTTTCAGGTTTGATTCTCCAACATAAAATGGGTCAGTAAATCCTCCACTCCTGATGTTTGAAGCTTTTACGTGTCTTAAAAAAGGCGGTTGCTAACGAGTGTCTAAATGAGACTACAGAGGTTGTCGGGGACGTTAACATGAAAACCCATCTACTCACCAGTCCACCTTTACAGCCTCATTGTGTTTCTACTCACGCGTTATCACTAACTTTCTAACTTGCGTCATGTGACCGTGGTGTAGTTGTACATTTATACAGATTTTTGGCTAACCTATGTAACTTTAATGTAACTACAGCCTTGATCTTCATATAGACCAGATTTACAGGGTCGTCTTATCATATGTCACCATCAGGTTGCTTTTCCTTGAGCAGCACAGGAAGTTGAATCATTCAGTTGATCTGTTTCTTTGTGGTTTAAAATGTCCTCTTCAGTTTAACACATCTTTCTTCATGCCCTCCTCACCGGCGTTGTGTGTGCGCCTGTTCGCTTTTAACTCTGCCAAATAAGGATCTGCAAACCTGTGAATGCTCAGAGTGAATCATTACAGGCTGAAATAAAAACGTCTCATGTGTCATGTGATCACCTACGTTTCAGAAATGTGTCTCTCTTCCTCATTTGCTGCTGTTTCCTTTATTAAGACATACAAAGCTCAACATTTGTGTGAAGGAGTGCATAAATTACCACTGTAATGTAGTGTATAATATGTTCTTTTAGAGCTGAAACAGTTTGGTGTTGATCAGTTAGTCTATGCATTTTGACTATTTTGATTTTTCAAGCAAATATAGTGAAAAATGCCAAATATTTGCAGATTTCAGCTCTTTGACTTTTTGTTGAATAGAACAAAACCTTTTTTGGTGTTGCATGCACAAAACAATGAATGTTTTTTTTTTTTAAATATGATGATATAATGGTCGTGTAGTGTTTTTTTAAATTATTTATGTTTATTTATGCAGTGCATGTATAAAGACTGTACATTTTGAATAATTGATCTTTTTCCATGTTTGAATTTAAGTTGAATTTAATTAGAATTGAAAGTCAGCTCTGTCTGAGAAAATGGTCTTTGTGCAGTCGTCCTCCAAACATGGATTTAAACTCGTCCAACACCTGCCCTGTTCATCTGATCTGGACTCTCAGGCTGCGTCCTCCTCCCCAAGACATCATCGCTGCTGTTGGACCATTTTCTCAGACAGACCTAACTTGTAATTTTGGATGACCCAAAACCTGCCTTCATCATATTGGACCAGTGTTATTGGAGACATTTGTTGGGACAGAGTTTTTTGTGATAAACAAATGAGAACCACCGTAACTGAGACTGACTTCCTTCCGTATGCTTGTCCAGCAATCAGAGAGCTATAGGTTACCTGTGCAGGTGTTCAGATGTATTAACAAACAAAGCAACACTTTGTTTCTGAGGCAGGAAGTGCAACAGAAGCAGGATGTTTTCAGCCGGCAGAAGTGAGAAGTGTCAGCAGTTTGCATCACAGTACAAAATCAGGAGATACCATCTGAAGTTCCTCTTTTTCTGTACCACTGAGCATGTCTGTCAGTCTGTCTAACTCTGACTTTTAATTTAAGGATGTTGTGTTTTTTTGTGTCAGTTTCAGGTTCCCAACATGGACAGCAGTGCCCAGATCTCTCCAGAGGAGCTGGAGGAACTTAGAGAAGCTTTCGCAAAGATTGGTGAGACAACCAAGAATTACTGTCATTTATTCTGGTGTTTCAGATCTTGTCTTGTTCTTCTCAGATGTGACTCTTTCTCCTCCTCAGTGTAGATAAATGAGCCACAAGGTTAAAAAGGTTTAAAATTCTGGCAGCTGCACTCTGAACCATTTGTAGTGAAGAGAGGGTGGAATGGGTTGAGCCTATACACAGAAAATAGTAATTTGGAAAAGGGGAGTGGATAAAGCATGGACGACTGTTTCCAGGTCCTCCTGAGGTAGAAAGGGCTTTAATTTAGCTACAATTCAGCTGATAAAAGCTGCTCTTCACATCACTACTTATTAAAAATCAGAGAAGCATCAGGGACAGACACCAAGATTGTTAACCACAGGATCAAGGCAGTAGCAGGAAATTGCTAGCCATCCAAGTCTTAACATCCCTAAGGCTTGAACTTAAGCTAACTGATTGGTTTCATCCGGCTTCAGTGACAAGTATAGTTGAGTATCGTCTGCCTAACAATGGAAGTTTATTGAGTGTTTCCTGATAATGTTGCCTAAAGGAAACATATACAAGGTGTATAGAATTGGTCCAATCACAGAACCTTGTGGAACTCCATGTTAAACTTTTGTACCATGTAAAGTTTTCCTTTCTCCCGTCTGTGACCTCTGACCTCCTCTGTCTGTTTTCCAGATGTGGACAACAACGGCTTTATCAGCAAAGATGAGCTTAATGAGCTCTTCAGGGTTGCTAATCTGTCACTGCCTGGGTACAGGATCCGAGAGATCGTCCAGGAGTTTACCAAGACCAGTGACCAGCTCACCTTCGACGAGTTTGCTCAGGTGAGTTCACAAGTCAAAGGTCAACATCTCCACTTGATGTTGTTTTGCGCTCTATATGCTTTGATGATGTTCTTTACTCTTCACACTGCAATGTTTCCACCTTCAGATCGCCCATGGGCTGAAGAGCACCGAGGTGGCAAAGACCTTCAGGAAGGCCATCAACAAGAAGGAGGGAATCTGTAGCGTTGCAGGAACCTCAGAGCAGTCTGGCACCCAGCACTCCTACTCAGGTCTGTGACCTATCCCATTCTACTACATTTATAGAGGTAGTGGTTTATTCTGACAGGTAGGTCCTGTCTGACACAATGACCCTGTTTTAACTACATTTTATAGAGGTCATTCATGAGGTCTTTTCACCTGTGTCAGCGTTTTCTCAGGGGACGTTTGGGAGGTTAGAAGCAGAGAAGATGGAGAGCTGCTGATGTAGATGATGAGTGATCTGATGTTGTGGTGTTCCTTCTGTCTACAGAGGAGGAGAAAGTGGCCTTTGTGAACTGGATCAATAAAGCTCTGGAGAAGGATGGTGACTGTAAACATCTTCTGCCAATGGATCCCAACAGCAACGACCTGTTCACCGCCATGGGAGATGGAATCATTCTCTGGTACTTCTTTCTTACAAACAATTGGTCAATTGACAGAAAATTAATTAGCAACTGTTTTGATAATTGATTAATAATAAAAAATAATCATAAAAAAACATATTTGAAGAAGCTGCTTTGGGCTTTAGGAAACTGTTACAGACATTTTCTCTATTTCACATCATTATATGAACCATATGATTGATCCATTATGTTCACAGACTTATAGGAGTTTGACATTTGGTAAATATGATGAAAGAATCAATCCCACTATCATGTCCAAGTAGCTAAATGTGCTAAATATTTATTAGCTCAGGATAAAGGCTGGCCAGCCTAGCCAGTAAGCTAACAAAGTAGCTGCTGGCTGCAGCTTCATCTTTAAAACACAGACAGTGAAAACTGTAGACAAAGGATACCGAGGTTCTGGTAACGTTCTGAACCTGGATTTGATTTCTCTAACCTGTTAGTAAGATGATCAACTTGTCTGTCCCCGACACCATCGACGAGAGAACCATCAACAAGAAGAAGCTCACACCCTTCACCATCCAGGTGAGCTGGACCAGACTCTTGTCCTCAGTTTGATCAGTCTGTAATCTAACCTGTAATGTCACTGAGTCTTAACATCCTGTGTCGTGGTGTTGGCTCATACAGGAGAACCTGAACCTGGCTCTGAACTCTGCGTCGGCCATTGGCTGCCACGTGGTCAACATCGGAGCCGAGGACCTGAAGGAGGGCAGGCAGCACCTGGTCCTGGGTCTGCTGTGGCAGGTCATTAAGATTGGACTGTTCGCCGACATCGAGCTCAGCAGGAACGAAGGTGTGTGTGTTGTCCAGCCTTATTCACATAAAGACGGACAGAATATTAGAGACACCCTCAATGTGAGAGTTAGATCTTCAAATTGATCCCAGTCTTGTGTCTGGTTAGCTTAGCTTAGCACAGAGACTGGAAATGGATGGAAACGGCTAGCATGGCTCTGTCCACTCCTTGATTAAGACGTTAGATCTTGTTTGTTTCATCTGTACAACAACAGCAGAAGTGAATACAATAAGAGTTTTCATCACAGTGCAATCACAAGAGACTCTGACATGACCATGACAAGAAATAGTCCTGTATGTATGCTTCATATATCTCAGGATGAACAGTCTGATAATGTTTGACTTTGTGTGCAGCTCTGATCGCTCTGCTGCGTGATGGAGAGAGTCTGGAGGATCTGATGAAACTTTCACCCGAGGAGCTGCTGCTGCGCTGGGCCAACTATCACCTGGAGCAAGCCGGCTGCGGCAAGATCAACAACTTCAGCTCCGACATCAAGGTACCTTGATTTCATGTTTGAAATATTTAACGTAACATACTTGGTGTAGATATTAGTCTGCTTTCTCATATTGCTGTTTAGGTCTTTGGTTTCATGAAGTCACACACTTGATGTTTGAATGTCTTCAGCGTTTCCTCTTCACCTCTCGGTCTAACGGTCTGTGTTTGTTTCAGGACTCGAGGGCGTACTACAACCTCCTGAACCAGGTGGCACCCAAAGGAGACGAGGAGGGAATCCCACCCATCGCCATCGACATGTCAGGACTCAGGGTGAGAGACTCTGACATCATGTGGAGAAATCAGACATTATTCTTTTGGAGACAACGTTTGACAATTTAAAGGAATAGTTGAAAATGTCAGGAAATGTTGGGGGTTACAGTGAGGTCAGGTCTCAGTGTTTTAATGTGGTCCTGGTCATCTCTCTGCAGGAGAAAGAGGACCTGAAGCGTGCAGAGTGCATGCTGGACCAGGCCGACCGGCTCGGCTGCAGACAGTTCGTCATGCCGGCAGACGTTGTCCGAGGAAACCCTAAACTCAACTTGGCTTTTGTCGCTAATGTGTTCAACAAGTACCCAGCTCTGAAGAAACCAGAGAACCAGGACATCGACTGGAGCTCCATCGAAGGTGAGTCCAGGAAACCGGTCCAGGTCCAACCCTGCTCCTCCGTCCTTTAACCTTCTCAGCGTCAGTGCTTCAGTATTTCCTGAGATTGTTTGTTTTCCTCCAGGTGAAACCAGGGAGGAGCGCACCTTCAGGAACTGGATGAACTCTCTGGGGGTCAACCCTCGTGTCAACCACCTCTACGTGTAAGACCACTCACCGCTCTCCACCTCCAGCTTTTCATCAGCATCAGCAACTCCACAACTGACTCTCTAACGGTAGACAGAGGCAGTAAAATGGTGTGTGTGTGTGTGTGTGTGTGTTGCAGAGACATTGATGATGCCCTGGTGATCTTCCAGTTGTACGAGAAGATCAAGGTACCAGTGGACTGGGACAAAGTCAACAAGCCTCCCTACTCCAAACTGGGCAGCAACATGAAGAAGGTACAGTTCCATTTTACTTCAGACAAATCCAGGACGTGTTTTCAGGGGAACACTGTTAGTTTAGCTCCTTCAAAATGAACCAACACAGTTTCTTTTCCAGCCCAGTTTAGATGAAACCATGTCCACTTCTGTGTCGGTCAGGGTTCAGGGTTCAGTCGTTCTCTCAAGGCTTTAGGCCAATTTATACTCCTGCTCTGAATCAACACTGTGGGTACAGAGTAGCTCTGAACCCTACGCCACAGCCTGACATGCACCTCCCTAAAAATGTAAGGACATGTTGTGGTGCCGACTGTAACAGCTGTTAATGGTCGACTTGTCCCTCAGAGACTGAACACTGGAAACTCCCCCTCCCTCTGCCTCAGTCAGCTCAACAGGTGTACGCACCATCTCCCCTTCATCAGTTAATCAGTCAAATGTTGTTGTGTTTCACCTTTCATACAGATTAGTACAGTTCAAAGAGTTAAATGAGACAAATTAAATAAAAGTAAACAGATAAATGAAAGAGTAAAATGAGTGAATCAAGTAAAGTAATGTTTATGAATCATATTTAATCATAAGTCAGGCTGGAGAGCTGCGTTAATTTACTATTATCAGTCAAAGTAACTGTTCACTCCAACTTTAACATGAAGTGCAAGAGGAAAGTCTTGTCCTCACCTTACCTTTGTAATTCACTGCATTTCTGAGAAACACATTGTACTTTTACTGCACTACCTTTATCATTTACTCGTCATTAAACTAACTACTCAGTATTATACTCAGTGCTAACCACCCAACACTTCAGAAGAACAATACAACTAAAAGATTGAAATGGTGCCACTCTGTCGCCTATCAGTACTTTTACCTCTGATACTTCAGGTACATGTTGCTGCTGATACTTTTACTTCAGTAAAACTGATTGTTTGTCCTGTGTTTCACAGCTGGAGAACTGTAACTATGCTGTGGAGCTGGGAAAGAAGGAGGCCAAATTCTCTCTGGTCGGCATCGCGGGTCAGGACCTGAACGCAGGGAATCGAACCCTCACCCTCGCTCTGCTCTGGCAGCTCATGAGACGGTAACAATGCTTAGCTAAAAAAGTAAGAGAAAACTGAATGACTGGGTGAACATAAATCACTGAAGACAGCTGCCTGTTCCCTCAGATACACCCTGAACATCCTGGAAGACCTGGGCGACGGACAGAAAGTCACTGACGACACCATCGTGGCCTGGGTCAACGACATGCTCACACAGGCTGGAAAACCCACCATCTCCAGCTTTAAGGTACCTGAACGCACCACAGAAACACAGCTGCCTTCACTGAGCGTGTTCATTCAAAACTCCAACAGGAAGTGTCACAATTTAACAGGCTGAAGTGGAGAAAACGAGTTCAGCATTTAAAAGTTTGAAGGACTTTGTTACAGGAGATCAGATACAGTATAACTGTATAATTACTGACTCATATTTAATGTCTTCAATATAATTTGTTCTCTATAGAAGCAACAGAAATTGTCACAAAAACCCTCAGCACTATATTTCACTACCAGACTCCACTGACAAAAACAGGGATTTTACAGAGCAGAACACAGGAGCTGCTGGAATACCACTGCCTCCATCTGTTAGTGTGTCTGTGTTACCCTAACCCTAACCTTACTTTACTGAAGTAAAAGTACCACACAGGTAACACAGACACACTAACAGATGGAGGCAGTGGTATTCCAGCAGCTCCTGTGTTCTGCTCTGTAAAATCACTGTTTTTGTCAATGGAGTCTGGTCAACGCTGAGGTCTGTTTAATTGTTGCAATGGCAAAATAAATCTATAAACTCCTCTGTCTGTCTGTGTGTGTGTGTGTGTGTGTGTGTGTGTGTGTGTGTGTGTGTGTGTGTGTGTGTGTGTGTGCAGGATGGATCTATCAGTAGCAGCATGCCGGTCCTGGACCTGATCGATGCCATCCAGCCTGGATCCATCAGATATGACCTGCTGAAGACAGAAGACCTGACTGAAGAGGAGAAACTCAACAACGCAAAGTATGTACACTTTTCTTTAAAACTAAACATGACACATAATTCACCTTAACACCCCATCAGAAAACCTCTTACCTGACCAGTCCACCCCCACGGTCCTCATTGTGTTTCCAGGTACGCCATCTCCATGGCGAGGAAGATCGGTGCTCGGGTGTACGCTCTGCCTGAGGACCTGGTGGAGGTGAAACCCAAGATGGTGATGACAGTGTTCGCCTGCCTCATGGCTCGCGGCATGAAGAGAGCCTAAAGACCTCAGCGACCCTCGGTCACTGACCTGACCGAGAGGCTGAGGAAATGGAGTGGGGTGTGTGGGGGGGGTGTTAGCTGTGTATCTGTGACTTTAAACAGGGAGATGAGATTATATTTTTGACCTCTGACCTCTTGTTATCAGTGTTCAGGGCTCCATATATTTTTAACATTAAAAAACATGTCAATTAATTATAAAGGTAAAGTCAGGTGTCCCACTCTCTGCTGCACTATCACTGGATTTCAGCAGGTCAATCAATGAAGGATTTGATTTCTTTTTCTGCACTGTTCCTTCATATTTCTCTGTAAATTTCTACAACACATTCACACAGACACATTTCTAATCAGAAACATGTGCAACAAATAAACACTTTTGTACAAAAAATTGTGTCTTGATTGTATTTTGTCCTTTATCATCTCATTTACAGAGAATTTCTACTCACGCTCTTTCAAACTCTCACTAACTTTCTAAGAAGAAAGGCTTTTGTAGAAGAGCTCAGAGCTAAATGAAATGACCAGTTGGAAGCTTAGTGGTGGAGACGTTGACGTCATGTGACCGTGGTGGAGTTGGTTTATAGCCTAACATTAGCTTTCTTTTTTTTACTGCAGGACTCTGTTAAAGGAAAATACCAAAGATTCTCTACTTACAGCTGCTGAATTAAACAATTATTAAAAATATTTACCAGTTGTTTTTCTATATGACTGTTACAGGAAATATTGAAGATTAAATCCTACACGGAACCATGGATATAATCTATCTTTATTTTAAAGGTTTTACACTTTTTTTACGCTAACATTTTTTATATCTATACTTTTTTTTTTAATTTTAGACTTCCTATGTTTTGCAGCTACATAGTGGAAAAATCCTAATTAACAGTAATTCAGACTGATAAGTTACAGCAGCTTTAACTCAGTGATGTTTGATCCAGATAGTAAGTTTAAAGTGTCAAACAGCAGCTGAGGTAATTATCACAAACCATTAAACTCTTGAGCTGCATGTTTAACTCTCACTTTAAACACACTGAACTTTTCCATGAGGAACAGTTTAACTCCTCAGTTTTTCACATCAAGTATAATTTCAAAAACCAACAACTGCAATTTGATATCAAGCTAATAATCACATGAAGCAAAAATACTTTTATCATTGAGTAAAGAGACCAGTTGTTTTTCTATTACATCACTGTTAATAGAAGCTTTGGAGATTTTACATTAACTTGATATGAACAACATGGTAAATGTAGATTAAATCTTACATTGTGTCCTAAATCCATTTTATACAAACCCATTGGAAAAAAGCTTTAGATTTAAAGATTTTATATTTTTGCAGCTGCTTTGTAGAAACTGATTAATAATAATTAAAACTTAAGTTTAGTAAGTTACAGTCCTGATCTGCAGCTTTAACTTAGTGATGTTTGATCCAGACAACAGGTTTTAAAGAGTCCGACTGGAAACAGTTTCCTCACACTGACCTTCTGGAAATCTTCATGTCCGCCTCTTCTCTCTGTGACTCACTGGGTGAAGTTTGAGTCCTGAGGAGAAAAATCACAAACAACAGACACTTTTAAACCATCAAATAAAGCACAGAGGGTTTCTGGGTAATGAAGTTCAAACTGGCAAAAGATGAAAAAGTAAAAGACACAAAATCCACAAAGAAACCAGTGTGTGCACTAATCACAACTAGTTCAAGAATATATACATACACATACACACACACACACACACACACACACACACACACACATATATATATATATTATTTTTAAACTACTAAATTTATTGCAAAAACCAAACTGAAGAAAAATGTTTCTGTTTCTAATGTGAGACTGACTGAGCTGAACAAACAGGCTGATGTTAAAGAGAGAAATAAAACACAACAACAACAACAACAACAACAACAACAACAGGATAAAACAATAAAACAAATGAGAGCAACAGGAAACACTGACATTAACACCAAACAAACTGGACTGACCCGAACTCCAGGTTATAAATCAATGACAGTTGGTCTTCTAATGCAGATTACCTGGGTCAGAATAAACTGCTGCAGATTTAGAACATGTAGATACTCTGTTCTGGTGATAGATAATTAATCTGACAATTTATTAATCAAAAACAAAATCTTTTTACACTCAAACTACAGGGACTTTAAAGTTTAAAGTACGACAGCTCACTGCTACCGCTAACGCTTAGCTGCTACAGCTAACGCTTAGCTGCTAACATTACTAGCCCACCGTTTCCCCCGCTGAGTTACAGGCTTTTCCCGGCTCTGAATGTTCACAGTAAACTCTTTCTCACCGCGTCATATCCTTTCACATGAGAACGATCTGAAAAGCAGACATTCGTACACTTTTCCAGGTGTAGCATGTAGCTAGCAGCAGGTTAGCATACTAACTTAGCATGCTACGTTAGAAAACACCGGAAATTTAGCTACACACAAACAGTGAAATCACTCAACAACACAGTCAGAGTACAGCTGTACCTCCGACATATATACATTAGATCAGTCACGGTGAATAATTCTGACATACCTTCAATTATCGCATCCCAAACAGCGACCTTCCTGTCCATGGGAAACCGCAGGTGTGCAGGATAGACCGTGTTCACCTGAACCCTGTTCTGCACTTTGCCTGGATCAAATCTGGATTTCTCATGTTTGACTCATTTCATTAAAGGAAGAAGCAAGAGAGCCTCACAAAGTTCTGCTCTGTGGATAAAATAAAATGGAAAACGGCTCTACTTCCGGGTTTTAAAGTAGTTACAAACAACTGTGACTTCAGTTATTTCATTTTCCGTCTTTAGTGTCAGAAAGAGAATCAATACGAGCCACTTTTATGTTGAAAAACTACAGTTTACAATTGACTTCTTAATAATTTGTTTGATCTGGGACCCACAGACGTCTTTACTCGGTGCGTCCCGCCCACTGCTGACTGATTGGTCCAGCTCCCTGTCAATCAACATATCAACAGCGCCTCATAAAAACAGTAAAACTCGAGTAAAAATTTAGGCCTTTTTTAGTATTTTTTAATCAAATTTCGCTTGTTTGTAACTTAAAGGAGAACTGAGCAAGAACAGGCTGCTACCAGACTCCATTGACAAAAACAGGGATTTTACTGAGCAGAACAGACTGAGGCAGTGGTATTCCAGCAGCTCCTGTGTTCTGCTCAGTTAAATCCCTGTTTTTGTCAATGGAGTCTGGTAGTGACATATCGAGATGTTTGTGGTTATTTTTTCTACATTTTGAGGGTAGAATATGTCATTTTGCTGCAGGACAACAGTCCTCACTTCAGAAATATTCAAGTTATTTTGGTTTGAACATCTTCAGATTTGTTGATTGTTGGTGCAGTGATTCAACAAACAGCACGTTTGTTTTGACAGATGAGGTCTTTACTGATAAAGTGATGAGAAGTACAGTACAGTATATACAGTATTCACAGCAGTTAAGGCGACATTAAAGGGACATTTCATGCATGTAAATTTGAGCTGCTGTACAACAAATTACACAAAACGCTCACAAAGAGTTACAAAAGGGTATGTTACATCCAAATCTCAACAAACCTGAAAAGAAGTCACATAAAAATAAATTTCCTCCTGGTCAGAAAAGTACAAAAATGTGAGTACAGGCCGTTTCTGGACAGTTTATACTGTATATACAAACAACAACAACAACAACAACACTGCTTTGTGCTCAGCAGGCTTTTCACCGCACATTTACACAATTTACATCAGCATCACATTTGTCAAAGTTAAACTCTCTGCTCTCATTTCAGATTAAAGGTGATTTAAGATTTGTTCAGTTGCCAAAACAAAGATATAAATACACAAGTTTAAAGTGCAGGTTCTGTCGGGGCGAAGCAGCTGGTTTGGTTTTCTTTATTGCTTTTCCCAAAACAACATGTGACCATGTGACGTGAGTGGATGGGAGTGACTACAGGGAGGGCGATGAAAGATGGCCGACATCATACTCCTGATATTCTGATATTTCATGAGAATGGGGTTTGATTTCAGCAGGCATTCAAGATTAAACTACAACTATTTCACATGAGGACTGTGAGAGAGAAGAATAATACTGTTCCAGAGACAGCTGATAACCATCACGTCTCCAAGCTGCCTGTAGTGTCGAATACATGATCGGTTCTTCTATTTATTCTGTGGATTATTCAGCGACTGATTATAAGACTTAACGTCGAGTGTTTGATGGATGTACAGTACATGAATCCCCTGTGATAAATCATCTGCTCACAGCAACAGAACATTCAATAAAACCCTTTAGACTTTATCACAACAGAGCAAAGCTTGTTTTGGCAACTGTGAAATCTCTCCAGTGGAAGATTCTTCCTCCTGCTCTTTACGAGCTGGAAACCAAGACCTGATCCAGACCTGATCCCAGAGCTGAACCAAAACCTGATCCCAGACCTGATCCCAGAGCTGATCCCAGATCTGATCCAGATCTGATCCCAGAGCTGAACCAAAACCTGATCCCAGAGCTGATCCCAGATCTGATCCAGACCTGATCCAGATCTGATCCAGACCTGATCCCAGAGCTGATCCCAGAGCTGAACCAGACCTGATCCAGATCTGATCCCAGAGCTGAACCAGACCTGATCCCAGAGCTGAACCAAAACCTGATCCCAGACCTGATTCAGACCTGATCCCAGAGCTGAACCAGACCTGATCCAGATCTGATCCCAGAGCTGAACCAAAACCTGATTCCAGACCTGATCCAGATCTGATCCCAGAGCTGAACCAGACCTGATCCCAGAGCTGAACCAAAACCTGATCCCAGACCTGATTCACCTGCACACTCAAACACCTGCTGGTTCAAGAGTGTCAGACAGGAGAAACACCTGAACCTAGACCTGAACCCGACCTGATCCAGACCTGATCCTACACCTGAAACCACACCTGATCCAAGACCTGAACCCACATCTGAAACCACACCTGAACCCGACCTGATCCTGACCTGATCCTGACCTGAACCCAGGCCGGTGGAGAGTTGGGTTTTAAAGGGGCAGTAATCAGTCTGCGTCATGTTCACAGAGGAGCTCAGCTGCCTTTCACTGCCGACTCTAAAGACAGAAAACCTTTCAGCTTTAAAATGTCTAAAACGACCTGAGCTACATTCATGTCATTTTAATGAAGGAAACAGTTTCATGTGGTCGTCTGTCAGTGGCGTCTCTTTGCTCGTGTCATAACTGACTTTTTATCCAGCTTTAAGATCCTGGTGGTTTTTAACTGTATGTTTTAACCAGATGAAGGATGTTAGTCATCAGACGTCTGGATTTATCAGAGGAACAAGCTAAAGAGCTAACGTTAGCAGCGTTAGCACTCCACCAAACTACACTGAAGAAACACTGATCTTTAACATGAAGCTGTTTTATTCAGAGTTTTCCTGGTTTGAATCGTTTTCTTTTTTATTATTTTATCTCCAATCACTTTTAAAATGTGCATTAAAACACCTGAGTGGAAGATTCCTTAGTCTTTATGTTTTATTTATCTTTGATACGTATCGTTGGTCGTATTTCACTTTGGAGCCTGGTTTGGAGTTAAACACCCATCGTTTCTCCACCTTTACTGTGAAATACTTTGCTACTGACTGTTGTGTTTATTTGAGGACATGCAGTGTATACGGGTGGAGCTGTGGAATGCACAGGCAGAGATTAGGTTAGGCTGTTTGTTTTTCTGCTGACGTGCACAGTAGAGCCTGCAGCTGCTGACAGCTGTGATTGGTTCTGGCTGCCAGCAGAGGTCGATAAAGTTACTGCCCCTTTAAAGTCTCAGTTTGTTCCAGGTCTGCACTGGCACATAATTCAAAAGGCCAACTGGCAACTGCCTTGTTCTCACACTCACACACACACACACACACACACACACACACACACACACACACACACACAGAAATACTGCTGACGTAGCAGGCTGTGGAATGAAGCATCAACAGAGCAGTAAACCCAAACCGACCCTGAGTCACAGAGTCTCACTCAGCAACAGCTCCGGCCTGAAGAGCTCAGGGATCTGGGACAGAGAGTCGATGTTTAACACGGTCGCCAGGACACGAACCAGCTGCAGATTTACTGCAGCGCTGAGACAGTTTTAAATCTCATAGTGGTTTTTTCTGAACCACATCAGACTGTAGAGCCGGAGGTGTGTCTACGTGAGACCTCGTCCTCAAACACCTGCACCACCTCATCCTGAAATCGAAAACTACATACTAAATACACACGTCTGATGTTCACCGACCGTCTCGCACTGCCGATGCTGATGGTGTTAACACATCTGCAGCCTGTGGCACCAGCTCAACACGCTGCACTAAAGCCACACAACGTAACTTCACCGAGCAGCAGCAGCGCCCTCTGCAGCCAGAGCTGGTCGTTAAAAACACAAAACAAAGACTAGCACACTCACTGAACTGAAACACGGCCCAGCGGTGTATATTACCCATGATGCCCTTCTCCCTCTGAAGCAGGAAGTGTTGTTTAAAGACTTCTGCGTCCTCCAAAGTTTCATCTTTTTGTAAAAGATTCTGAAAAAAGTCGCTGATTTTCCATCAGCATGAAGTAGAACGTGTGAAACACGTTGTATAATGTCTCTGAGTGACGTCAGCCTCAGTCGGCTCTACAGGTGACAAGTCTGAATGATTTAAAAAATCTGGTACTAGCATTAATGCTGCGTTCAGGACATCGATTAACTTGGAAAACTTTTGTGCTTGAACTTCAGAGTTCCAAAAAACATGCGATCACATGATTAACTCAGAAAACAATGGCACGAATGAAATCAGATCTGTTCATGTGTTCAAAGAAGTTGGAGCTTGTAATTTCTGACTTTCCAGTGTGTCATGAACGCAGCCCAATCTCCAGCTGAGCTGTTGCACTGTGGGTAATGTAGGCACCAGGAGGAGTAATCATTTTAAAAAGACCATCTCTCTGGTTCTGCTGCTTTTAAGCTTTATCTTAACTCTTCAATCGTAACTAAGCTGTGAGCTAAAAAGATTTTTTTAATGACTTCTTCGCCCGCTCTCTGTTCAAACTAAGCTCCATCATGGCCGACACACGGCCGGTTCAACAGGCTGCTGAGGTTCAACACTTCAGTCCCAGAAACAGATCAAACTGATGACCTCAATGATCCGTCAGATTACTGTCCCCAGACCTGTTCAGGGACACGCAGAGAGCTCCACAGAAAGTCAAACTTTTATAAAACACATACAATTATACCTAAAATATATTAGAGAAAAATATCTGTGTGAAGTTTACAACAACCCAAACACCTGATCTCAGCTTCTCTTTATATTAGAAATATCTTTATGTTAAAAGTCGTCTCCCTCTAAGTTAAGACTGGTTTTCTTTTTGGTTTTCTTCTCTTCAGGGAACTCACACAGTCCCAACACGTCACCTGAAACCTCAGTAGAAAGAAATCTATTATCTGGAGATAGAGAAGTCTGCAGGATAGAAACAGGTGAAGATACAAAGGTTGGTGCTTCTGCAGCTAAGAGGTTCAGACTGGAGCAACACTGAGCGCTGAGTTAAATACCAATGTTTAAAAATAGAAATAGAATACAGCAGCATTAGAGCCACGGTTCAAAAACTGCTCCGAGTTTTAAAAAGAAAACCAAATAATATCATGAGATTCAGGTCAGAGTTCTTTCAAGCCACAAGATAATACAACAATATAGTTGTCATTTTATGACAAAATAAGTTTGAATTTGATGAAGAAAGTCAGAATTCCACCAGAATAAAGACACATTGTAATATTACCACTTTATTCTCAAACTGTTAAATTACAGCTTTCCTCCTCCTCCATGTTATTTCTTTTAAGATTCTGACTTTATCTCATGATATTAAATCATTTTGCACCTTTATTCTACAACATTAGAACTTTCCCCAAATTATTTGGACTTCATTCTTGAAATCGGTCACAGTGGGCCTGATACTGCGTCGTCATGTTTTGGTGACGACCAGTGTTTCGAGGATAATAAACTAAAGGAATGTGGAGTTGTGTTTACGCCCTTCAGTCGACTGTTCTTGTGTTTACCTGAAGAAATGGATGCTGAACATCCATCTATCTGCTTACTAAATCATTCATTCACCCAGAAGTTCCCTCTCGTCAGTTAGTAAATAAATCCACATCTGACCGGTTTAGTTCCCTTAACTTAACCTTTCTCCATCCTTAAATATCATAAAACACTCTTCTGTTACTGAGAGGGAACGACCACGGAGGCGTGTTGTAGCGTTGTGTGAAAATCAAGTCAGCGCGTTGGTCCAGGTGTGTGTTTGGTGTCGGTGGAAGCTCCGCCCGCTCACGTCAGGAGGGTGTGTTTGGAGGAGGCCTCGTCCACCAGAGCCTGCACCGTGATGCTCACCTTCACCAGGCCTTTCTCCTCCAGGATGTGGTGAGGGAGACACAGTTTGTCCTGAGGAGAGCAGAGTCACAGTCTCAGTACAAATAACACCTGACCACACCAACACATCTTTCTGCTTCCAGGAAATAGCCACAGCCTCACACTCACAATAAGTAAAATCCTCACTGGTGTTTTAAAGGATAGTGGAGAATAAACTGCTTTACCTTCACTCACACGTCCTGTGAGAACAACACGTTTAACACCTGAGGAGATGGTTAGCTTAGCTTAGCATGAAGACTGGAAATGGCTCCAAAGATGACCAGCCCCTCTAACATCTCATGACTGTCATTAAGAAAAAAGTGACGTGTAAAAACACCAAGCAGTGATTTTACAGAGGTTGTTCATGTGCTGGACTGTTTCTGCTGCATGTTCTCATGTTTAAGACGCAGATATGAGAGCGGCGTCCATCTTCTCATCTAACTCTCAACAGGAGAGTGAATAAGTGTGTTTCATTAAAAGATAACTCCAGTGTTTCTCAGCCTGGACCTTATCTCCCATGTTTCTGGGTGTAAATGACTGACAGGGAGGAAAATCACTGCAGCGTTGATCAACAGTGAACTTGGCAACTACAAACAGCTGCCTCAATGTAATCCAATGGACAAGTGTCCACGTCAATGGACGTCCACTAAAGTGCTTGTTTTTATTTGTCTGTCTGTGTGACGTCCTGTGGTGGAAGAAGTAATCAGATACTTGCAGCAGCTGATCAATCCAACACTGCAGTCTACCTTAAAACAAGGACACTGCAGAACAGACGACACCCCTAAACTTCATTTATTACCTCACAGTCAGATATCATACACAAGTCTTAAAAAGAGCCCCCCCCCACACACACACACACACAGGAAATCCACCCACATCAGCACAAAGTTAAAAAATCTGTGGCAACAACAGCAACTGAATTAATTCACAGAATAAACTTAAATCATCCACGTTTGACGAGCGACAGCAGAGTGACTGAGCTCACACTGCTTCTGTGTTGTACAAATACATTTCCTGTTTCATCTGTACTCATTCAGTTTCTGTGAATTAATCCAACAACCAACCAGCTGCCAGTCAAACATCAGGTTTTTAAAGGAGGAGGAAACATCTAACTCAGTGTCCTGACAGAGCGACATCCTCTGTGTATCAAACCCTCAAAGATAAGACATCTTAAGGAGACTAATATATACCTAACTTTATAAACTCATCTAGTGTCTGTAGCCCTTCAGAAACGCTCACATTGCATATCAGGATACAGTAGAGTTGGCTGATGGAAATGAAAGGAAGTCAGTTCATTTAAATCAATAAATAAAATCCACTTTTTTCTCGAGTTTCAAAACACCAAACTCCAATAACAGAAACATGAAATAATCGGACACAAAATAAACTGATTTCAATAATCACTGAGGGCTGAGATATGACTTCTGCTTATGAAAAGGAGAAGTGTGCAGCTCTACAGTGGTGAGTCACTGAACGTCTCCACTCAGGGATCATGTGCTTATAATGCAGTTTAATCTTTGTGAAATGACGGGGACTATGAAAACATGTTTGTCTTTGTCTGATATTCACTGATATTTCTGGAGTGAAAACATTCAAATCACCTTTAATTCAAAATATCTTTGTGATAAAACAGGGGCCTCAGCGGCGCCATCTGGAGGCCATACTGGAGCTCCAAAAATACCTGACTCATCCTGACAGGATAACTCCAGTATTTCTGAACCTGAGCTCATGTAAATGACGGAATCTTTAATGGGAATACATATATACGTGTGATCAGTGTTGGTTAATTAGGATGTCAGCACTGTACTTTCCATTATTCATGAGCGCACACATTGAACCTTAAACCTTGAGTCTATAACATCACGTGGAGGTCGTGTCTTTAATGTGGCTTTGTTCTCAGATATTTTAATAATTGATTTATTTTTTAATAATTTAATCATTTAATTGTTCGGTCCTTTAAGAAACTTTGAGAAATATTGTGCATGTAAACTGTGACCTGCATTTGTTTTTATTTACACCACAGCTGAACAGGACTCTGATCCAGTCGTTCTAAATTCAGACATTTGCCTCCGGCCTGTCGTCCACTACACCTCCATGATGGAGCTAAATGGAGACCAGCACCTCAGTAACACCAAGCTGCTCAATGCTAAATACTGTACACTGTGCACAGCACTGATCTTTACTTCCATCAGTGATCTGAACACTACAGCTGGCTGTGTTTGGTCAGGGAGGAGGAGTAAATCCTGGAACAGGTTCACTCCTTTCTGGACATGAGACGGTGGCTCTGTTAAACTAGAACTGTCTTTATTGGCTCCAGAAACAAAACACAGCCCTGGATGGAAACTACAGTTAGATGAAGAAGAAGAAAACACACTGTCAGTCCTGCACAGATCAGATATCCCTGCTGGACAATATGTTGATAAGACATCAGTGACTTCAAGTAACCTGCTGCTCCACACGTCCTGCTTCTGTTAAGAGTTTCAATGTCAATTTATTGCAAAGACACAAACACGTCTGTGAGCTGATTGTTTCCAAAACAGGCGAGAAGAAGAAGATCAAACGTGGAGGAGTGAGAGAGAGAGAGAGAGAGAGAGAGAGAGAGAGAGAGAGAGAGAGAGAGAGAGAGAGAGAGAGAGAGAGAGAGAGAGAGAGAGAGGAGAGAGGGAGAGAGAGAGAGAGAGAGAGAGAGAGAGAGAGAGAGAGAGACAGAGAGAGAGAGAGGAGAGAGAGAGAGAGAGGTGTCGGCTTATGCTGATGCTGCATTCGTCTCACATGGGAAATAAAAAGTCGTCTTTCTTCAGAGTTCATTCTTGTTGCTCGTTTGGTTTTGTGTGGGTCACAAACATCACTATGCTCACATGTGTTGATGAGCCACAGAAACCTGTTGAAACAGTGCTGAGAGATCCTTCATTAACAAACCCAGTGTTGGAGCCCAGTTACCAGATTCCCACATTGTGTTACTTCCCCTCCACCACAGGCAAACTGTGGCTACAGCTCCGTCCACATTTAGTGCAGATTTTAGCGTATTCTCCACAAACTGAACAAGAAAATGCTAATTAATGCACCTGTACAACTGTGAGCTGACGAAGGGAAACACGACAGAAATCTGACGCCTCTGCTTCATGTGTTAAAGTGAGGAAGGTTCCAGTCACATGATTCAAGTCAGAGTTTAATCACAAAGTCTGTCTCCACTCAGTCACATTTTGTTTTCATCGTCACACCAACTTCAAGTGTAAAAACTATTTGGACTTTTAAAAAGATTCACTGTGTTTACAGGTCAACAGGTGGCTGGAAACACACTCTGTGTCTGTGGAGGCACAAAGACACTGTTAACGTTGGAAAATCCACGTGTTCGTCTGACGTCGCGACAGATGATCTGTTCCTGGTCCGACTTCTCAGAGTCTGTCCTGTTTCTCTGTCCTGTTGTCTGAACAGATCTGAGTCCAGAAACTGTTCAGAGTCATTTTCCTGCTTCACTGTGACGCGAGAGACAAGAGGGAACGACTGCAGCTGATCAGTTACAGCTTTTAAACAAATTAAGAAAGTTTGATGCAGCAGTGCTAATGTTAGCCAGCTAACCTAGCTAATGTTAGAAGCTGTGGGTTTTACAGGGTGTTTCCTGCTCTTCATGTGTCAGTTGTCAGTCCCTCTGTGCTGAGGTGGATAAAGCTGGTGTGAGCAGCTGTCTCCACCCGGCTGAGGTGAGAACAGACGACCTTAGCTAGCTGCTTTCACTACGTTTTGGCAGCTCAGATAAGAGTGTTTTCATCAGTCGTGACGTCACGACTTCACAGGCAGACACACACTTGGTTTTACTAAGATGCTTCAGATAAACTGCATGTTCCCATCTCTTCACCGAGTCGCTCTGTAAAACCATTACAGCACATTCATTCACTCTGAGCATGATTTTTCCCATGTGACATAAATGCAGCAAAAATAAGGAGGAGGAGCCAGGGCAGAAAGAGGACAGGGCTAGCAGGTGATTGACAGGAGGCCAGTTGTCACGGTTACGTCAGCTCACTCCAACTATAGGCCACAAAGAGCAGAACTAGGCAGAGGATGTGAACCAGGCTCGAGCCAATAAGGTCCCAGATTTGCCAGGCGGGAGGCGGGGTTTGAGTGGTGACAGAAACCAATGAGGGCGTCTCTGAACCCCCGGAGGAGGCGGGGTTTGGAGTCGAGACCGCCTCTTCCCGTTTCCTGTCTGGAGAGGTCGTATCCAAGGCAACCAGCGCCCGAAGCGTGGCGCGAACCGGCTGCAGGCGGCACTGGATGATGTCGTAGGGCGAACAGAGGGAAGACTGACGGCCCCATTAGGAAGGGAGGGGGAATAAATGAAGGAAGGGAAAACAGGAGGTGGGAATGGAAAGAGGGAGGGAAGAAAGGAAGGACAAAAGGAGGGAGGGAGAAAGACAGAGAGCAGAGGGAAGAAAAGGGGAGGAAACAAGGACAGTAAGGAGGAGGTAGGGAAGAAGGGATGAAGGAGATGAGGATGATGGAAAAAAGAAAGAAAGAGAGGGAGGAGGTGAAAAGGTGAGAAGTGACGGTTCAAACATCCTCCAAGAAAGAAAGAAAGAAAGAAAAACCAGGAGGAGGAAGAAGAGTGATGGGGTGATGGTGAGAGAGGGATAAAAAGGAGGGATAAGGGAAAAAAGATGAAGGAGGAGAGGGAGGAAACAGGAAGACAAAATAAGGAGGGAGGTAAAGAAATCCAGGGGTTAAAAAAAAAAAGTTCAAAGCAGGACAGAGGTGAAAAAGGGGATGGAAGAAAAGGTGAGGAGAAGAGAGGAAGAAGGAAAAACCAGAAAAAGAAAAGAAATAAAAGATGAGAGAAAAAAAATAAAGAAAAAATAGAGACAAGATAGAAAGAGGAGGAGGAGGAGGAGGAGGAGAAGGAGGAGGAGGAGGAGGAGGAGGAGAAGGAGGAGGTGGTGCGATCCAGCCATAAAGTAAAAAGAGAAAGAAAAGGCTAGGTTAACCAATGGACACAGAGGTCAAAGGTCACAGGTAAAAAGAGTGTGAGCAAGGCAAAGGGCAGAGGTGGAGGCGGAGGCAGTGATGGGGTTACCATGGCAACGAGCAGGGATGCTTCCTGAGAGAGGGCGGAGAGAAGTCTCTCCTCTCCCAGGGAGCAGACCATCGTGAGGAGGTGAGGTGGCTGATGGGAGAGCCAGTGCAGCACAGCCAGCACGTTAGCATTAGCATGTTAGCACAGAAGCTGTTAGCAGGTTAGCTCGGAGGAAGCTGTTAGCAGAAGCGCAGTCAAGTCGGTATAGCATTCAGGCGGCAGCAGGTTAGCCAGCTACAGTTAGCAACGTCCACACAGAGGCTGGAAACAGTCAGCAAGCAGCAGCAGACATGGAGGTCAAAGGTCAACCAGAAAAACAGCTCAGAAACAGAAGGAAAAAAAAAACCAAGTCGTCTCTTTCTTCACTTTCTCACAGAGTAAAGACTCTTTAGACCAATGCTGTGCTGATATAAAGAAACATAGCAAAGATAATGAGATGGTCATCTCTAAAGAAAACACTCAGCGTGTGAAGTGTGAATCTCTCAGGCTGTGACTTCTTGCTGAGAGTTAGATGAGAAAACTGACACCACTCATCTGTCCTCACTCTACATATGAAGCTGCCATCAGCAGCTGACTGAGCTCAGAGCGAACAGTACAGACAGACAGAAGATCTTTTTACCTGACTCTGGACAGAAAGTAAAGAACTAAGTATTTTGTTTTCTCTCCTCTGCCACTGTATTTCCCAGAATCCACCAGTCCAGAGCTTATGAGCAGTGACTGGACAGACTGAGGACAGCTGTTCAGCACTGACAAAACCAAGTTCTCCTTTTCCACATCCAGTCTGAGGTTTTACGCACAAGTTTTGAACTCATTTAAAACAGTGCAGGGGCAGATCCTGTACACCTTATCCTGCTGCTAACACTAACACCAACTCTGAACCCTCAAACAGCCACACAGGTCCTCACAAGTACAGTGGGTTTGAACCCCATGAACATATTAAACCAAGCCCACACTCTCACACAGCTAGTGGGCTCTGTTCAGACTGAAGCTGCACTGATCGACTCCTGTCATGATGGAGGAAGCTGGAGGAAGCTGGAGGCCACAGGCAGCGATGACAGCGGTGATGAATCGGTGTTACATGTCGACACTAATGACCACGTTTTAAAAAAGCAATGACAACAAAAAGGAGGCAGGTAGGAATATTAAACCAGTCGTGGGAAAAGGCTGAGTGGTTCTCAGGTTTTCATTTAAAGTAACAGATGTTTATTAAACAGCAAAAAGCCCCTCAGAGAGTCAGCTCTGATCTGCTGCCTGACAGAAATATTCAGGCTTCGTTCGACCACCAGCCCCCCTCCCAGGTCTGGTTTACAGTTTGGTGTCGTCATGAGTGTCCTGCAAAAATCCTCACTTTCAGTTTTCACCTGTTGCATTGCCATTAATGAACTTTACACCCAGTTTCCTTATTTATTTTGCAGGACACCGTCATAGTTCCCTCTATGTCTTTGATCAATAATTGGGCGACTGGAGCTGAACTGAAACCATGTTGACGACAGAGTATAACTGCTGGATTTTGGGGGGAGTTGCTCTTGTGAACTGGGGGTGTTTTCAGGTTGGAGGTTGCTGGTTCAAATCCCTGAACTTGCAGAGGAAAGAAAGACCTTCAGCAGCCCAGTTTCTACAAACAATGCCAGAGAACTGCAGCTTCTTATAGATAAACCAGTTTGTAATGACTGATCAGCTGCATCCGTTCATCAGTTATCACAAACTGTTCAGAGTTTCCGACCTCGACGATCCTCTGGTGCTGATATGTGTTGACATCTTGGCATTAAAAATGAGAAGAACGAGCTTTTAGCAGCTGTGGATGACAACTATCACTGGATTACTGTGATGCTGCAGAAAACTTAAAAACATAATGATTCTCAGGCAGGTGCTCCAGTTATAAGGAGCATTTTTTCTATTCTTTTTAAGGAGATTTATGGACATATATTAACAACGGGCATCTGAGATAATGATGAGTTACAAGAGGAAATTAGGAGAAACGTTCAAACGACCCCCAGTTCAGAGAGGAGACTGTCCTGTTGCACGGTGGATGTGAGGTCAGGTCTTACCTCTGGTACACCAATCTTTCTGCAGGCGTCCAGGAAGTTCTCCACATTCCTCCGACACTTGGCCATGCTGAGTTTGGGCTGGAAGCACAAAGTCGCATTTACACAACAGTCATCATTTTTTAACGACGCTTTTCTGCTGCAGCTCACCTCCGTCTCCATGATCGACAATTTTAGCAACAATTTGTTTTGAGAAACTACATCAGAGAAAAGTTTGGTTTGGGAAAAAAACAGATTTTATGAGCAGAAACGTACCACTGCAGGCGAGGGGACGTGGATGCTGCCAACAGAGCGTGGGCGAATGTGATTGGCCAGATGGCAGAGCACGACGCCGTCCATCAGAGACGAGCCGAGGTCTTCAGGAAGGACGACCTTCAGTCTGCTCTCAATGCTCTGAGGAGTAAACAACGTGAACACTACTATCAGTATACAGTACTGTACTGTATATTGTGTACCTGCTTTCAGAGTATAGAGTACATATATACAGTATTACTGTTCTTTACTGTTTGGTATTAACAGGAAATTATACAAAAGTTCCACTCGACTGTCCTTCAGTAGCACACCCAAACAGTCTAAACAGAGAGCTCAACGAAACCAGAACTCTGGTTTGTACAGAAGTAAAAAAAAAACCCTTAATTTAAAATCCCACTGATGTTTGTAAAAAGCTACAAACGTCGCCTCGCCAGTCCAGCTGCAGTCAGTTCTTCAGTCATGACCATGTTTCATGAGGTTACAGTGGTCTTGACCTTTGACCACTAAAATTGAATGAGTTCGTTATTGAGTCCAAGTGAGCGTTTGCACAAAATCTGAAGAAATTCCCTCAAGGCGTTACTGAGATATCGTGCCCACAAGAACAGGACGGACTGACGGACCTCCTGAAAACATGACGCCTGAGGAGGCGTGAAATATTTGAAAAATCACTTTCTTTTAATCCTGTTAGTTCAAACATGTCTTTAATAGCAGGACAGAGAGGACTGAACACTGTAGAAGTTTTTAAGGCCAACTGACGATTCAGTTCTTGGTCTTATTCTTGTTAAGCATTTGCACACAGTTTTCCTTGTCAAGCCAAAAACAACAAACATAAGAGCCTGCTGTGAGGAGGTCGCCATCTTGTTTTCTAGTGTGCATGTGAGGAACCTATCCTTGTGCACGTATTCTGAATTGTAGCATGAAAAGACTGCAGACTGAGGGCAAAAGGAAACTGAAGAGTGCTGCTAACTTTTATGGTTATGGATGAAACCATGATGTAAGCACCCACACTGTCACACCTCTGAATGGGAGCATGGACACTGACTCAAAATCAGCCGCTAAAAACTCGTATGTAGTGCTGAACTGACTCACATGTGTACAACTAACGGACCAGGAAATTACTGTAATGTTTTCATGTCGATGTTAACGATAAGTGATCAGGGAGGTCAGCGTGTCTCACATCTCTGAGCTGCTCCATGAGCTCCAGCTCCTCTCTCAGCTGCTCCATCTTTCTTCTCATGGTGAACTGAGGATCCACAGACTCCAGACTCTTGTGGCTCCGCAGGAACACTGCAACAAATACAACAACAACAGGACAGGTAATGTTAGACTGACGCTTACATGGTTAGTGTAAGTGTAATGAAAAATCACTGCTTCAAGATCTCTCTGATTTATTACATAAAATGCTAAAAGTTCACATCAGAAAACAGCCAGCCAAATTACAGCTATAAAGGTGATCCTGAACAGAAAAACACACGGTTCAGCTTCACAGGAAACACCAGCTTTAACTCAGTTGCTAAAATGTTCTACTTTCCCTTAGCTACTGCATGTACGTGTTTCACAGTCAGAACTGTGGCAGCTTACCAGGAAATTCATGGTGGTTTTTTATTAATTAGGCTAACATTAGCTTCATGAGTTGAGTGAAAACACAGTCACTGGCTGACTTGTTTTAAAACAACACCAAATCTTAAATGTGCACAAACACTCTAACAGATGGAGGCAGTGGGATTCCAGCAGCTCGTGTTCTGCTCAGTAAAATCCCTGTTTTTGTCAATGGAGTCTGGTAGAGATATAGAGAGATGTTTCTGGTTGAACTTAAAGGATCTGACTCTTTAATAGTACTGTGTGTTTGAGTGAGCAGAGCTTCAGTGTGGGTCTGTGCAGAATAACAGAAACTGTGTTGATACAGTAACTGACGTCCTGCTCGTCCACATCTGTACTCAGATATTCACTGACACAGAAAAAAAGCCTTTCTGCCATAAAAGATGTAGAGAGCTTATGTAAGCCGAACATTCACGTGCACTCATGCAGTCAGAGCTCGGTGCGCTTTTAGCTCGGGCTTTGTCACAGGAGCAGTCATGTGCACAGATTTCATCGCTGCAGCAGCCTGAAAACAGACAAACGACTGACCTGACTTTAAATCCTCAATGTTATAAGCCTTTCTGATTTATTTGTTGGTTTAATGGGTTGTCTGTCAAGAACAAAAGGAGCCTAAATGCTAGAGTGAAAGTTTGCTCCAGGATAATTGGAGTCCAGCAGTGAAGCTTGTGCTCCCTTTGGGAGAAACAGGCCAAAGGACTTATCAGCCAATCTGACCATCTTCTGTCCAGTGGATTCACTGGATTCCCATCAGGCTGGTGTTGTAACGAGCCTCCTGGGGGAACAAACTGCTTCTCCAAGTCCTTCTGGGTTCAGCTTTTAATACTGTACATATCAGGAGCAAACTGCCATTGACCTGCAGGTCTGCTGCAACTCTCAGTTCTTCTAAATCAAGGCTGAAGACCTTTTAATAATAATAAATAAAAAATATAAATATATAATAATAAATAATATCATTGCTTACAATGCACTGTAACCTCTTGTATTTCTTCTTTTTATTTTCAGCAGTAGTGATAGAATCATTATCGAGATCCATAACTTGACTAAAAGTAGTAAAAGCAACCTTGACTGTTTAACTAATAACCAGCAGCTCAAGCTTTTAGATATGTGTATTTAAGTATTTAAGTACAGACCTCGAGTCAATGTATTAGTTTCTTTCTGTAGCTACATGCAAAGTGTCCTTTTCTATTTTCTGCAGCAGCAATCTTCTTTGAGACATGTATTACTAGAAAATGCAAATATAGATAAACAGCTGAATAAAAATAGATTATGAAAATAATTGTCACAGAGAAACAGCCAAGTGTTGATGAAACCTCCTCTGAGAACGCGAGTTGAGTTATTTTAGAAACATTACAGCTGAAACAGAGACAGGCAGTGAGCTGCAGCATCCTGTGGCATCAATTTCAGCAAAACCTGCTTCAAGGAAAAAAAATACTTTTTGACCATTTTACTGATGGTTATATGTTCAGATTAACCCCACTCTGACAGACAGCACTTTGGTTTTCTGTCTGTCCCAAAATGCTGATGTTTCCTCTCAGAATACAGTATTATTTATAGTGATATAACAAGACCAAGCTAAGGATGTGGACAAGGACATAAAAACTGGAATTACTGAGTGGAACCAGAACCAGGATCAGTAAAATATAAATGATAACAGCCTCTGAGAGCGGTGTGTAGGAGGATGCCTGGCCTCTTCACACAAACACTGAACCAAAACACACACCCACACACGAAACCCACACACTCCTGAAGGCTGAATCATTCACCTCCACAGTGTCCTATTTTCTACAGCTTGTATCTGTGTGTAGTACCACTGAACAACCACAGGAGGGAGCAACAGAGTCTCTGCACTGGGTTCATGCTCTGCTGTGAGCTGCAGGAACGTCTCTACTGAAGGATACTCTTTACATGTCTATGATCTTTATTGTTGGAATAAATCCTCTGATGGCTGCAGTTATCCAATATTTGCTGAGTAAAATGGTTTTATTGTATACATTTCCTGGTTCCATCCAACTAAAACTTATGTGCAGTTTTCTGTCTTAATTTGAAAATAGATATTGGCCATTTTCCATTTTCCATCCATCCAATATACAACAAATTATTTACTGAACTATTTTAGAATCTCCTGTTTGGTTAATAAAACCGGCTAAGAGAAGACAGAAACCCTCTAAATAAAATCAGAGTTACAGCTGGATATGCTATAACTCATGCACAGCTTTTAAATATAACTTTACTCTCTTCCAATCAGGTCTGAACCCTTCAAACCAGGTCTCAACCCTCAAACCAGATCTGGGTGACTTGTTTTGTTTTGGGTGAAATGGGCCTTTAAATTACAGTGGGTTCCAGTCAGAGTGAAATTTAAATTTGACCCAGTAAAAGGAGAGAGACTGAAAACATGCACCTGCAGATATTTTTGAACATGTCAGGTTCAGGTGAGATAGGTCATGAGTCTTTTCAGGGACACGTCCCAGTTTTTATATCAGAGAAACGTTTCCTGGACAAACAACAGAATACAGAGTCAGTAATGAGTTGTTTTGTTGAACTCCAAGATAATCCTGAGTGACGAGCAGTCTCTGTGGTGGGGGGAGAGAATGGGGAGATAATGAAGGGCAAATAGTTTTATCTCTCCACTTTTATCTTCTAGGTCAAGTCATTTTACAAGCTGCTGACAGCTTGTAAACGCTTCATCTTTTCCTTTCTGTCTCTCTGCCATCTGGACGCTCTGAGCCTGCAGCATCTTGTTTCTGTAACTCCTCCTCTGATGGGTTATTAAAAGGTTTTCAGGGGGTATTTTTAAAACCCTGCTTGTGGGTGTTTTTCACAAATAACCTAGCATTTCACAAACAGAACCAAACATGGTGTCTGTTTTAGATCAATCACTCAGCAGTGAAACAAAGCAGGTCTGCCTTCTGGTCTGGAGGTTGGATTAATGCTCATGATCACGATCCTTGTTTGTTTGCAGTTGGCTAAACAGTAACTGCAGAAAAGTACAACACCTGCCTGGCTTCTTCTGTGTCACAATGACTGCAGAGGCTCATGGGTATTGTAGTAGTTAGAATCATCCATTGAGCCAAACTGATAGAAACAAGGCTACAGCTAAATGCTAATGTTAGCTTGTTAACATGTACACGACGACACGCCACATTTCACTGCAGTAAATCCAGGAGTTCTTGAGATATTTTACTAAAAAATAAACCTCAAGGTGGCACGAGACGAAAAGTCTAGGGGTTCCCAGAGTTTGTGTGGGTCATCCTCTGAGGACCATGAATGTCTAAACCACATTTCATGGTAATCCATCCAACAGTTGTTGAGTATTTTGCTAGAAACCACAGATGTTAACTTCATGATGGTGCTAAAGTTAAAGCCTGGGGATTCCCAAAGTCTGAGGGGATCATCCTCTGAGCACCATGAATGTCTGAACTATATTGACTGAGATATTTCAGTCTAGACCAAACTCATTTATCGACAGACCAGTATTACCATCCCTAAAGCCATGCTGCTGTGATTCTTGTGTCATTTACTGTTAACACAAAACAAAAAAATTCAATAATCTTCTTGTATATAACCTGAGAAACCACAAAAATTGGTTATAACTAGTTACTGTTCAATCTTTTGTTTGTGTGTTTTAGCTGCTGATGTGTGTTGACAGCAGAGAGAATGAAAATGAGCAGCTCATCCTATCTTATTCAATAATAATACAGATGAATGAGCTTGTTATCTGTCTCAGCCTTCTCCAGTCACCACGCTGCAGTGACACTGACACAGAGCCTTTACCTCTCAGTAGACAGATAACATCACTGATCACAGAGCTGATCTGCCTGACAATTAACTGTGTGTGAGAAAGAGAAACTTTCTCACAGTGCAGTGTGTTTACAGGTTTGAGTTTCTGCTGAATCTGCAGACAGAGCAAAATGCTGAGGTCACAGGTTCAATCCCCTCAGAGGTCACTCTGTAAGGAGCTCTGAGAAATATTACAGAGAAACACTAAAATATTTTATAGGGAGGTACAACTGGTGGCAGCCTGTTACAGCAGCTCCCTCTTTTTCTTACTAATTAGTTTTGCACACACACTGAATATTTGCATTTATATTTTTATATTTTATATATCACATAGCTTTTAAATATAATTTCTTTACTCTCTTTTTCTTTTAAGCCTATTTCCTAACTCTTGTTTCTTGTGCTGCCGTAATATGTAAATGACTTCCCTGGAGATTAATAGTATTGTCTTAATTGAGCAGTAGTCTTGGAAATGATATTCACTGCATTTTTTGTCAAAACAAGAAAAAAAAACCAACCAAACTTTAAAGAGTATTTCACCAGGTGTTCTTCTGTGTATAACAAATGTAAAACACATCACTAAGAGTTAATTTCAGAGGAAATATTAAATCCAAATGTTTCCACTTTACAGTGAAACCACTTGACCTCAGCAATGAGTTAATCTATTTTAAAATCTTTATATCTGCAGGGAAAGTATGCACATGGTCTTCACCCTCAAACAGTCCTCTGAAGTAGTGAGGGACAAAATGTCCTCACAATGCAGCAATGCCTTCACTATGATGGTTTAAAACCAAAACTGGTTCTGACAAAGATAGCAGTATGAGCCCACACACATCATACAAAATATGCACCAACATGCAGAGGCAGGCACTCAGGCTTTTACACACAAACAAAACAGGTACGCACACACACACACAAACTCAAGTAATCACAAGTTTTAAAAAATGCACAAAGACTGATCACATGCAAAATATGTACACACACACACACACACACACACACACACACACACACACACACACACACAGGGTGATGATTGGTTGTTAATGAGGTCAGATGATGATGATGTGAGTGTGCCACTTCCTGGTGATGTCACTCTCCCTGAGGCCCGAGCCCATTATACACCATTAGTCATTATCTTATCTCACACACACACACACACACACACACCAGTCTTGCAGAAACACACAGCGCCTCAGTGGGACAATGTTTCTGTAAAAAATGTCCTTATCGCTGCAGCGGTAAACATCACCTCAGTCAGGGCAGAGAGAGGCTGATGTTTACTGATTCATGAGGAGAAATCAGCTCGTTAATGCAGCTACTCAAAGACGTGTGTGAGTCAGGTAACTGAGGGGACATGACGCACAGCATCCGTACGCATAAAGAGAAAAACTAACGTAGCTGCGCTGAGGCTGTAATGTTCATTAAACATTCATGAAAGAGCTTAGTGGGGTAAAAATGTAGAGTTTGTCCTGAATCAAATGTTTATCCTCCTTAAGGACATCTCTGAACAGTTTGTCTTTGTACTACACTTTATGATTGTACTTCTGAAACACTGACAGACAGACAGCCTTAAAATGCTCCATGGATGTTGTTACTGTTCAGTATGCTTAGGGTGACCAGCTTTTCAACACCATGGACGCAGCATTTCTGTTGCAGGGTACCTTTAGAAAACTACTCTTTAGAAAAGGACAGATTGTCTCTTCAGCATGACAGCTAACTCTTAGCATATCAACAGGTTCTGTAAGAAAGAGCAGCCAGCACCATGGCCTATGACACTTGCCTGTGACTCAGGCATTCAGGAGCATGGTGCTTTTATACCTGGACACCCAGCCTGGAACCAGGACAATCCTGGACAACCCCAGACATCTGGTCACCAGTAATATGCTATGTATGTATGCTAGCATGTTACTAGCATAGACTGTACATGGACGTAGCGTCCACAAGAGTCCGTAAGAGCAGTTTTGAAGCACAAAGTGCGCAGGTTGGTCGTCGCCATCTTGGCAGTGCCTGACTGTCATGGGAGGGCTGTATGAAGCCCGGCCACTGAAACATGCCCACTTAGCTCGAAGCTACAAAGGTAGCTATGGCTAAGAAGCTACAGCGGTTTGCCAACTAGTCCTGAAAGTAAATTTTGCTTTGTCACTCTCTGGTCTGTGAGGAGCCTGCCAGGCTGAACTGAGGGCACACAAATCCAAACAGAGAAATGAAAACGAGGCAGAGATTTAAAGTGTCCTAAAAAACTGAGGGTGGTGAGAAAGTAAACTGAGAGAGTCTCTGAAGGGCTGTGAGAGATCTGTGAACATGTACAAGTCATTACTGTGAGTGTGTGAACAGTTAAACAGCTCACAGCTCAGAGCCACTGTTAACTTCCTGTTAACATATCAGACCTTTTATGGACCAACTGACTGAAACACAGCTCACCTCAGGGAAGACGCACACACACACAGTTTGTGCATCTATCCTTGTTAGGACACTGACTTCCATCCAGTGTGCAGTCTAGGCCAAACCCAGCCCTAACCTTAACCAGGATCTCAGAAATGACGTTTTGCCTCATTAGGACCAGGCTGTGGTCCTCATGAGGACGACTGGTCCTGACAAGGTTAGTGTTTCAACTGGATAAGGTCCCAGAGAGGTAAGAAAAATGAGTACACACACACACACACACACACACACACACACACACACACACACACGGCTGTGATCCATCTAAAATCTTGGACTCCATTCCAGTGGAAGTGGGATACTCCTTTAGGGACCATTATCTAACACTTAAAATATAGGAGCTAAAAATATACACACACAAATGTGCAAAGAAAAAAACCCAGACTCATTCATAGTGCAGATGCTGCATTCACACACACACACACACAATCAGAGACACAATCCTAATATGGCCTCTGCCATCTCAGGCTATCTGATCACACACTGGCCACATTGCATCATTTGACGCCTGTAACTCTCGCAGGACGTCCCGTACAGACAGAGGAAGCAGTCGGGTTCAGTAGCCAGCACAGGAGATAAAACTCCTGCTTGTCTGGAGCCATGTATCAACAGAGGTGAAATAAGACTCTGGTTTGTCCTGATGCACTGATGTAAGTCAACCTGTACATCAAATCAGGTTCTGTCAGGTTCAAACTGGTAAAGAAAAATAACATTTTTACCTTGCAAGTCCAATCTAAGATGATGAACTGTGACAATATGCACTTATCTCAGACACAAAACAAACCTCAGTCTGCTTTAACTGCCTTCAGCAGAACTGTTACCCAAAGTATCTTGGGAATCAAACACATTGATTTGATGAAGTCATTGATCGATCAGTTGGAATCAATCAACTCCACATTTAAGGTTGGACGACTGGACTCATGATTATGGGTAATAAAAATGATGACAATGACAAAGGTTGAATCTGCAGCTCCTCTCAGCTCATTGTTAATCTGTCTGGACTAGGAACGGGCATTCAAAGATATTCCCTTGATTGATCACCGTGAAAATGAACGATCAAACCCAACACATTAACAATCCAAAGCTACGGCGCTCAACACAAACACAACTGACAGACTGTTAGACACAGTGCAAACAAGCTATCACCAACATCACAGTGTTTACAGTCAACTCTGTTATCTGAGCTCAAAGTGTTCCCACACCAAACCTCTCCTGCTCTCAGGTGTTCACCTTCCATTTCTATGACAGCTCGAAGGCAGCTCAGTTTAACCTGTTAATTTAAATGGCGCCTTCCGCTGGTTGTGGCCACGCAGTGAAAATCATTATACACAGATTTCCCCTCAGGAGGAGGAGACCAAACACGGAGCTGAAGAGAGGGAATACTGGAGTTATGTTTGTCTGATTGACAGACACACAACTAGCAAACAAAAAGCTAATGCTGCTCTGTAACAGCTGGATGTGGAATTAACCAAATGTTTTTTAACAAGCTTAAAATATAGTCTTAAAAGGTCTTTACAACCTATTTCTGCTGAAAATAAATGTCCAGAAAAATACGTCATTAAAGGTTTATGTTGACAAACTGATCTAACTGGAGAGTTATTGATGAAATGATTTCACAGTGTAGAGGAGTTCAGAATGAAGAAACGGAAAGTTGGTTTTAGTGCAACTCAACTGCAGCTCGGTGCATCGCCACAACTGAACTGAATTTAGATCATTTCAGACCACTTACGACTCTTCTAGGACCTGCACACACCCTGTATTTACTCTACACACACACACACACACACACACACACACACACACACAGTGAACCTAACTTCTACCACGTGCATCTTCTCGTCTGCAGCCACTACACACACGTGAACAGCTGGAGATGAAAGTGGAGTGTGGTGACGCTCGTCTTTGATCATCAGTCTCTACTGCCACCACACACACACACACACACACACACACAGCAGTAATCTAAAACACCATAACATGTAGTCTGAGGTCAGTGTCAGTTGAGTAGAGAAATAAGAAGAAACTTAGCAGTGAACTACAAATGAAGCTGAGCTTGTCATGTTGACACCCTGAGCTTTCATCAACAGGTGGAGCCAGTGAGTCACAGTCAGAGCAGACATGACACAAAGGTTCCACAGAACAAGACGTTCCCAGTTTCTTCATGCTATAGAGCAGTGCAGGGATGATGTGTTTCTGTAGTCCAGCCCTGAAGTTAGCATCAGCCTGGTCCCTCCACAAAAAGCCAGTGGGATTTTTTCACTGGGTTTTGGATTATTCCAGGAAAAAAAATGTGACCAACTAAAGTTTTTTGGTTTTCATGTTAACGTCCCCGACAACCTCTGTAGTCTCATTTAGACACTCGTTAGCAACCGCCTTTTTTAAGACACGTAAAAGCTTCAAACATCAGGAGTGGGGGATTTACTGACCCATTTTATGTCGGAGAATAAAACCTGAAAATGTCTTGAGCTTATTTCAGAAGTTTAACCAAAAACACACTGACTTTGGGATGAGGGAACAGGAAGTGCTAACATGCTAACTTACTTCTGGGTTCAGGACTCAGTCCTTCACCACTGTATAAGCTGTCTCCTAGCTGTGGCTTCATATTCACTGCACAGACACCAGTGTGGCATCAATCTGAACATTTAACTAAGAATGTGAAGAAGTGAATCCCCCAAAACTGTCCGCTGAAACAGGGCGCCAAAGAAAACAGTGGTTAGACAGACACAGACAAAACCAGAAATAAAGTTAGAGATTAAAAGAATCCCAGACTTTCTTCTTTTTTAAAGAGAAACACAAGGTCAAACCCTTGGTGACACCTGAGTCCAGGTGTGATGTGGCTCCGCGGCCTCCGCCGCCGGTTAATGGGAAAAAACGTGGGACCTACCGCGGCTGTGCATGCCTCCGTCGTCATGGCTACGTGGTGTATCTCTACGGAGGGGCGAGGCCTGTGAGAGGAGGGAGGGGTCGAGACAGGAAGGAGGGGGCGAGCAGGGCAGCGAGGGTGGGGCTACAACCAGGAAGTGGGAGAGGCCAGGAGTGGGGTGCCGTGTAGTGTGTGTGTAGTGGAGGAAGGTGGGGCACCAAGTACAGCAAGGCAAAGATCATTCCACGAAAAACACCCCACCCCCACCCCCGAAAAACACCAACACCACCAGGACAGAGGTCCGTGAAAATGGGTGGCAGGGAATTAACAACAGGGTGATCAATGGGAAGCAGGTATTGACATGAGATACACATGCAGGCAGGTATCAGATTAGATGAGTTTAACATCGAAAGTCATGCAGCAGATCAGTGAGAGGAGAAATGAAAGAGGAAAAAAACGAGTAAAACAGAGGAGGAGACAGTGAAAACAGGGGATACAATGAGACGACAACACAGAACACAAAACAGCACAAAAACAAAATAAAGATTAGTGGCATTTCACAATACAGATCACCTGGACATGCTGTTAGCATTATGTTAGCTTCATTAGCAGTTAGCAACATTTCACAAGATAGCAAACAAATGCTGGATGGCTGCTAGCTCTAAAAAAATAAAAAAATAAAAAGCATGGAACTGAAGTTTGCTATGATTCTACAAACACAGCGGACAAGCAGTGACCAGGAAGCTGCATTTAACACACGACTGTTGGTTCATTTTGACGTTAGCACTGAGCCTTAGGGTTAGGTTATGTCCCACAAGACCTGATCCAGGGCGATCGTACTACACATCACAGTGCTGAAAAACCTCCACACAGAACTGTGACACTTAGAAACAATAGTAAACTATGAACTTAATCTTCCTACCACTGCTCAGGCAGGTGTAAAGAACAAAAACCCGACAACTCAGACAGAGAATGGCAATCTTCATTCAAGTCAATACAAACTACAGCTGGACCAATAAACCAGCCAGGCTGATATTAAGTCATTGTATCATCAGTGGACATGTTGGTCAGGTAGTATTTTTCACTTCTATACAACTGAAATATGATGAGCAGGTTAACACAATCTGTAACAGTTACCACTCTCTCTATTTCTTTTATTATTAGCACCAAAGTGTGTAGGCATGTCCTCAAATGATCAAGTTATTATCAGCTAACTACCAGCTAATTTTCAAGAAATAGTAGGGAAAGTTCTCAGGAAATTAGATGAAAAAAATACAGACTCATAAGATAAAGTGTTACAGTCAGCCGATGAGTCACCGATAATTTTAAGCTGATGTTTACATGGTGAAATGTCTCCTTTCAGTTTGTATCTTGGCCACAAATCTAAGGGATTCAAAAGTTGTAGTACAAACTCTGTAAAATCAAAATCATGTTCGCCGTTGTCTTCTTTTTACATCTTCAGGTACCGGTGGCAGAACTGCTGCTGCAATGCTTTGTATAACCTTTACTGGGAGAGACCTTTCTCTTTGACAGTAAATCACGTTTTACGTTTCTTTACACCAGCCTTTGAACACAGTTTGTGGTTTATTTTTTGATTTTTCCTTCACTCCAATGCACATCCAATTATTCAAGATGCTTTAACAGTCATCAATGAGTTCCTCCTGCTTACATAAGGACCTCTGATGACACTAATGTGTTAACCAGTAGCTCTTGTAGTCAAGGTACCCGACCCCACCCTCTAAGCCTACATCTGGCTCACCTGAACGGGGCTTCAGTCCAAACGGAGGGCTGGAGAAAGGATGGGTGTCCGCTGGCTGGAGATCTGTCGTCTCGCTGTGGCAACAGAAACATGGAAACAACACGGTAAGAAGACAGTTTCATTAATAAACACTGAGAGAATGGGTATTTTCTGTCCTGTGCGTCATATGGGAGCAGTTTGCAAAGACACACAGACTTAACAGATGGCTCCACAGAGATATAAATTACATGGAAACACAGATTTTTACAGGAGTTCAGTGACTTAAAGTTAAGAGCTCTCCACTCTATCCCTCCCTCCTGTCTTTAACCATCATTCAACTTATATAACCAAGACAGTCAGGGAGAGACTGGACTGATCCAGTGTCAGCACTCCTTAAGAGAGAGAGTCCAGAGACTATAGCTCTTGAAGTTGTACAGATTTTTGTCTGATTAAAGTCCGTTTAAAATGATTCTGCAGGGAAATCCTCTCATGTCTTCCACCGTTCACTTCCACCTGGCATTAACATCTGATCTGTATCTGGGTTTTTACCCTGGATCTGGAAAGCCAAACAGTGGTGGTCCTGCATTACCAGTATCATCAGACATCATCTCATTGGGATTCAGCGTCTTGCTAAAGGACGTTTCAGCAGAGCGAGGTCGTCATGTCATTCAAACCAGACTAACAGTGACTCTAAACAGCTGTTTGTCTTCACTGAGGTTGTTAAATCTCAGTCATTTGGGACTAGAGGTCATCTGGTTCAGATCCTGGACAGAGTGTGTCTGTGTCTCTACATTTGTGTGCATCTATAAGTTGTTGTTTTTTTTCCTCCTGAGTGTCTGATAAACAGTTTGTCTGTGCTTTCATGCCTTTGCTTCAGAGCATTGTTAAACAAATCTGGGGGAAATATTCTCCAAACAAAGCACTCTTGTTCTCCACGTTTCTGAACCTACACACTCTTCACTCTGTTTGTTTCTGTCAAGCACTCAAGAGTCCAGTCTGAGGGCGATGAGCTGTAATGTTCACTGACAGCGCAAGGCCTAATTTGCTTTTTAAGTTTGGAGCTCGAGTGATTAGCCTAGCTTAGCATAAAGACTGGAAATGGGGGGAAACAGCTAGCTTGGCTCTGTTCAATAATAAACCTTTGCCTACCACCACCTGCAAAGCTCAACAACTAACACAAACAATAACTGACCCTTCGCTAAGTCCTGCCTCTCGAACTCAGACTGGTCAATCATAGCGTAGCATCACCAAACCCCTGGCCAGGGTCGGACAACTACAGGGCTATAATCCTTTGACTCATGCAATCGCATTATATTCGGGCTAGTTTTGTAGATTTTGAGCTCATCATGGTTCAATGTTACTTCTTGCTCGATTGCCAGGTGATCAACTGCCACTTTTACATCGTGATCTGTAGCTTTAGCTTCTATCTTTATCTTTTGTTTATGTGTTTTTGCTGCTGAGGCAGTTTGGCATCCTGGATATATCCCTCAGACTCTTCTCCTGCTTCCTTCTGAAACGACTTTCTCTTTTTCCAAAAATACCATTTCTTCAGGGGAGGGCAGTTAGCGACAGTCGGGGCACCGTAATATCTCAGACAGCTCGCCGGACTAACAACAGCTAACAAAAAAGGGGCAGGGCTTAGAGAATGGTCAATTTTCATGATCAATTAACTGGCTGAAAATGCTTTCCATTGCACAATTAATAATTTTGTCTAAAAAAAAAAAAGATAATTAATTGTGAAAAAATGCCTGTTATATATTTCCCACAGGAAGTGACTAAACTGTTTTTTGAGGATCAATTATTTGCCAATTAATTTTCTGTTCATAAATTAATCGTTGTAGCTCTGGTCATTGTTTAAAAAATACAGAAGCAAGAAAAAACCAACAATTTGTGGTTTTAGAGGGAGATATGTGCTGTGACTATTTACAGAAATGCTAAACTATTCCTTTAACAGGCGATTAGAATGAACTTACAACTGAAAACACATTCATTTCTAGGACGTGATTTGTGGTTCTAATACAAAATACAAGACACAATAAAATACAAAGCAACAAAAATTTCCAAGTACCATGAACTCAATAGTAAAAACAAATCATACAACTCAAGTTATAGTCCGACGGAGCTGGTTGTTTATGACACAAACGAGACACAGAGACCCAAACAGACTGACATCACATATCAGCCAATTCTGCAGATGAACTCTTAACAACATGCAAGACAGGAAACTGCCAATTCACCAGCCACTAGTTTATCAAAATTGACTTTATTCAAACAAATTACTCATCTCTCAAGAACCTCTGAGATACTGGTGAAAGATTTGGACTGATGAACGGCAACGACGAGACATTTTCCCACTCTGTTCACATGTGTCAGCCACAGCCAGATGAGATGCGACACATGTGAAAGCTCCGTGTGGTTGACTTCGCCAAATCACAGCAAACAGACACACAAGTCTGACGGACAAGACTGTCGGTTTAGTGGGAGACACGACTGAGGACAGTTGAGGGCATTCACTCTGAGGGGCGAGGACAGAGCCTGCATCCGGTGGCTTGGTGCTACAGTATGTTTACCTTGATTGACATATGCCATTCATACTCCCGGCATGCAAGCTGGGCCTCAAACCTGGCCTTCTCTAGAATCATCTGTCTCTTCTTCTGGAACTCATATCCACCTTCCTCCATGTGCTGCTACAGAACGCATCAAACGTTTAGGCCTTAAATATACTTAAATAACTTCTATTACTTACACACTTACAGGCTTTAAATTATATTTCCAAGGACAAAGACACAAAATATTAGGCTTAGTTGGACTCTATCACGCAGGTATACTCATCAAGGACCATGTGTCTAAGTGTAATACAGCTAACAGATTTAAAATGCCCCCCACTGGTAGTATAAGAGAAATGACTGCAGATGCTGTTTTGTATGTTGAGTAAATGTTTATTTGCTGATCGTCTGTTACCATTTCTAGGTCATCAGAGAAATTGTTCAAATTGAATCACGTTTTTCAACAATTTCTAGACCTAATAACTTTTGTGGTTAAAGCAACAAAATATAACTTTTGTAATTAATTCTGTTGTAGCTCTGAGTCCGAGTGGTTCAATGGTTTTCATGTACAGAAAACAAACTCAATCCAGTCAATCTCTTGACTGGAGCTCAGACTGTGTAGTCCCACTCACTGAACTGAAACACAGCCAAACTGTGTATATTACCCATGATACCCTTCTCCTTCTGGAGCAGGAAGTGCTGTAGCTGTGACAAACACACCAAACTCTGCTTCTAACTCTTGATATTTCCGTCATTTTCCAAAATAAGTTTAAGAACCACTGTTACAGGGTCTCAAAATTGGTATTGTTCTGTCATTTCTGATTTACCTCCTTACTATTATTAACACTCTTTGCTGATCTAGAAACTGAGCACCAACACTTAACACCAAAGTCACTGAAAGTCTGTCCAGATAAAAAGCATCAGTTGTGACTGTCCCATTACAATTAAGTATTAACCTTTTTCATGTATGCTGATGACACCCTGTTATTCTGTGCTGTGTATTCATTCAAAATAAGATACATTTTTAAGTTCTACACACTGTACCTTTGGTGTGGTGGCACCATCATCACTGTCCTGCCCACTGAGGAGGAAGAGAGAAATAAATGAGGAAAAAGAAGATATATAATCAATTACTCTTCAATCATTACTCTACATGCAGAAATCTGTAAAGATGTAAAGAGTTCCCTCTCAAAGGAGACCAGGGTTAAGACTGTAATCAAAAGTGCTGAAGAACAGTAACCTTTTTATTTTGGGTACATTATTTTAGAGGTGCATGCAAAAATGAGAGTGAAAAAAAACTGCTCCCTGTTTATTTTTTTCTGATGCAGGCAACAACAACAACTTAATCAGAAATAAATAATACCACGACCATGGAAAAACTCATTTGCACGTCGTACAGCATAGAAACAGTCTTACTTGAGTGACTCCTCCACTGTGACCATCTCCACCGGGTAAAGCTGGACTCCAGACAGATCGTCCTGATCCGCGGTCACTCTGACAAACAAAAGAAGTTGAAAAAATGATTAAATCAACCGTTCTGTTCAACACTCTGTGCTTAACAGTCTGTTAAGCAGAAGGATAACTTATTTTCCCATATCTTTGGGTGAAATCGGCTGATAGGCACACTGTTGAGCCACCGCCAACAGCTGCTGAAATGTAATCCAATGGGCATACGCCTTGTTAAGAGTTTCTTAACACTGAAGAGGCGGATGTCTAAACCTTGGTTTCATTATTAAATTAAAGTACAAACAAAGGTGCAGTTTTGATGTCTTATTGGCACATTGTTGATAACACCAAGCTGGAACTGAACTTCTCACCTGCTGGGGTCCTGCAGCAGCTCCACAGCCTCCTTCAGCTGGTTGATCATGTCAATGTGGAGCTCTGTGCCCCCTGTGACCTTTGACCTGCGAACACACAGACACAAGTAATTAAATAAACTACAATCATCAAGCAACAACGTTTGTTTAAAATGAATCAGTGAACTTACGTTTGCTCTGTTTGCCAGTGTGAGTCTTCTTCTATCCTGAGGGGTTCGTCAAAGTCTGCTGCTGTCCGACCCTGCACACACACACACACACATATCAGCACCAGCTGCAGCTGTCACATGATCCACTCGCTCAGCCATTGGCCAAAATTCAGAGACATTACCACTGTCCCCTCATCAACAAACACAACAATAAGGACAGTGTACTGAAGTCTGTCTCTCCTTTATCTATTCCTTCCTCATGTTTCTCAAAGACGCTCAGATCGACAGATAGCTGTGACCCCACTGTCTTTTATCAGTTTTCTTTGAGGTCCAGTCCATATTTTTGTTTGTCTCTGGCAGGTTGGAAACACACCAGCAGTTTATCCAGTTCTCTAAAGGTCAAACTGAAAGTGACGCTCCTGAAAAGTCTGTAACAAGCTGTGTGCACAGAACTACAGACTGAGCTTCAACAGATGATAGTTGAAGCTCAGTCTGTAAACTGTGATGGAGTTTGGGTGATAATTTTCCTGTTCACTTTTGTTCCTGATGAGTTTGTCTAACCTGGAGGTTTGTTTCCAATCTGCCTGTTTCTCGACCCACCAGATTTACATTTCCCAGATCTTACACTGCACCTGATTCCAAAGAGTTCTGTCCCTATCAATCATTTACACCCACAAGCGTGCGAAAATAATGGTGCGGTCCATTTAAATCTGAAGTCAGGAGTCGGAACGTGTTTCAGTTAAGAAAAACATGAAAGAAAAACATGCACTTGCAGGAAGGTCTTTGCTGTTGTTGCTCTCTCAGAGTATCAAAACAAATCTGCTCCATCTGAAGAACACCTCAGCTGGTAACGTTAGATTTCAACGCAAACACTTTACAAAGTTCTTAAGAAGCCGTCCAAATTTAACTGTTTGAAAGAAACATGTAACATTAAGCTAAGCTAGTTAGCTGTTGTCACTAATACCAGTTGATAACAAAGCTCTATGCGGTATTTTGCACATACAAACAGCGTAGCAACATGTCCACAGATAAAACTGAACAGTGTCTGACTGACTTCATGTGAAACTAACTAACTAACTAAGACTGAACTCCATCTTCAATTCTTATGTCAGGGTTGGTGGGGTTGCTCCAAGTTGGACATCTGACCTCAGAGAGCGTGATCATGGTCCTAGTCAAAAGAAAGCAGCCCTGTCTTTCTGCAGGAAATGGGACATGACCAGCGATCTCCTGTGAGGCGTTAGATTGTCCCATTTGTGGCTGTTAAATAACTAAAACAGCTCTACTGACTGAATCCACATCAACAGGCTCCTCATCTCTTTGTGTTGTCCTCTCGTTTTGTGTTTAGCCCTTATTTGGTCACAGCTGAGTCTCCACAGTGACACACAGGGTCAGTGTGATGTAACCGTCTATAACAGGACAGTCTCTCTAACTAACTGCTGGACTTTCATGACAAACCAACTGACAGAAACTTTGAACTCCAGACGTAAATTAAACTCACATTAACACAAAGTGACAGTTCAGGCTGTAGGCTCCATTAAAACAAACCAAAGACTTTAGGAGCTGCGTAAAGCTGGAATAAAATAAAGCCGTTTTACATAACCTCGCTCTGAGCGCGGCATTATTCATGAAGTGACCCATTTACTGCATCAATCTTTAACAATAAACTGACTCAAGCACTCAGACAACATGAAGTCTTGCCTTGATGTAGTTGACGAAGCGAGTGCTGAGAGCAGAGTCTCTGTAGCTGAACTGGTCCTTCAGGGCTTCCGTAGGGCTCTCCTCAATCAGACGGACAGAGTCGGAGTTTGGGTCTGCTGTGAAGAAGGAGAACAGAAGCGTAAGTGTCTCCAACAGACGTGCTGGGAGTCTCAGGCGTGTTCAGCCTATTTTCACCTTGTGTTACTCACACAACCTGGCGGCTGGACTGTTTTTGCATCCACTGTACCGACTGTACAGAAACTCTGCTTCTTCCTATGATTTCCCTCCAGTCTCTCTCTGCTTTCCTCTCCTCTCTGCACCTTTGGGATGCTGAGATACACCCATTTTTTTGTGTCCTGAAGTCGCTCGCTCCGCCCTGGGCAAATTTGAGTCTAATTGTGTCTTTACTTTGACTTTGTATGGCGACTCATCACCTCTAAAATTCACCTCACTTTCTATCTGAACACCAGGGTTTTCTGTAAGTGCTGGCTGTGAGCCGGTTGGCAAGACATCGACACATTTTCATCTGGCTTCTTTCTTACTGTTTCAAGTCACTTTTTATAGCGTTCTAACTGTAACATTAGAGGAGGAGACCTGTGGGAGAACTCAGCTCCCAGTAAAACCCCCCGAACCATCAACACTGAAGGAATCCTAACCTAAAAACAAGCTGAGCTGATGTTAGCAGCAGCCCAGCTAACCGTCCCCAGCCTCTTAAAACAAGCCAACAATCAAAATAAATAAATAAATAAGTGAAGCGCTTCTGTTGCTACCCTACCTACATTAGGAAGAGAGTGTGGGTTAAAATAACCCAGACAGCCCTGCTTCCGCTCAGCTCAGCTCAGCAAATGTGACCCTCCATCAGCTCTGACCTGATTGAGGCTGATTGAAGTCTATTTAAACTGTGTGTCTGGGGAGCTGCTGCTGTTCTTTAATAAGAGTTCAACAGCCCAGATACTCACAGACACACTGCACACACACAACTGACTGGGTGTTACAATAAAGCCTGTTTCACACATGACCCCCCCCCAGTCCATCAAAGGATAACTCTGGTGTCTCTGAACCTGCTGGGCTTTATTTTCCTGTGTTCCTGTGTAAATGAAGAAGCATTTATTTTAATTTTATCTCTATATCTCTACCAGACTCCACTGACAAAAACAGGGATTTAACCAGGAGCTGCTGGAATCCCACTGCCTCCATCTGTCAGTGTGTCTGTGTTACTGTGTGACTCTCAGTGGTGGAAGAAGTAATCAGATACTTTACTGAAGTAAAAGTACCACACAAGGTAGTGATATAGTGATATACAGTGAAAAATAAGCCGCCTCATCATTCATTAAGTCATGTCTGAATACATTCATGATGGTAATCTTACTGGCTCAGACAGTCACAGCACTTTCTGAGGGGCCTGTAGCTGAAGGTAGAACGTGCACAGAGAGAGATGAAATGTTCTGCCCTCTACTCATCTTTCACACACTAAGAAAAGTTATCAGTTTAAGCCATGAAAGATCACATCAGTCTATAAAAGCTATGTTTCCTTCACAGTGTGACCTCCAGATGAATACAAAATCCAGAGAAACCTTTTACATGCAACGTGCTCCACCTGTCGTCAACGCTCAGATTTAGTAAAACAAGCTGCAGAACTCACTCTCTGACATCGCTGCTAAAACTGATGGAGGCGACGCATGCTGAGAGGAAACAGAAAACACTCTGCCTCCTTATCAGAACATTTTCATTCTCTCTGGTGTCAGATCTCGTTAGTGCTGAAACGATTAGATAATTAGTCAATTACTCAGCCAACGGAAGCTGATCAACAAAAATTATTGACAATCAAATAATAATCTCAGTAATTCATCAAGCAGGAATTCCCATCTGCTGCATCCCTCTGTTTTCTATCACGGTGCAGTGAGGTTAAAGCAGCCCACTACCACCTTAAAAACACCAAGAGTCACTGCTTCTTAAAATCCTGTTACTGGTCTATAAAGCATCTCAGGCCTAAGTCCATCTCTGATCCACACCCTGACCCCTCAGGTGGTCTGGGACAGGTTTACTCAGTGTGAAGGTGGAGCAGCTTTAGTGTCTGAGCTCATCACCTGTGGAACAAGTTTCCTCGACACCTGAGCTTCTGTCAGCTTTTTGAAATCAGGGGCTGCTCCAGTAAATCACACACAGCCTCCCTCTAATCTTAAACTTCTGTTTCTGTTGTCTTTAATGTAACCTGAATGTCTTACTGTGTCACTGTAAAACACTCTCAGCTGCCTCGTGTCTGTAAATAAACCTGCTCTGCCTTGTTTGTGGAATTTAAAATAAAAAAAATGATGACACACACACAGTCACACACACAATGTATAACCTGTACATTACTGTATATACAGCCCAGTCCAGACACAACATCCTGTCCACTCACAGCTCTTTGTGTGTGTGTGTGTGTGTGTGTGTGTTACCTGTCAGGGAGCTGATGTGTTCACTGGAGTCGTCTTTGCTGATTCCCTCCTCCTCTGTGATGTGGCTCATCGGCACATTGAGACTCAGACTGTCTTCATCTGACGGCTGCAAGAACAGAAGAAGAAAAAGGAGGAAATAATTCGCCTTTTAGGCTGAAAAATGATTTTTTAAAATGTATTAATTAGATTAACTAACATCAGTATCAGCCTGAGAACTTCATGATCAGTTGAGTTTTTGATGAGGTTTGATAACTGACGTAATAAAAAGAAACAAGTGAATTATTTCTCTGTAAATAAACTGTTAATAATGTTAGAATAGTTTTCTTCATAATAAAATTAAAAGTAAATGACTGAAACATAATCTCACACAGTACAGAAGTCCATAGACAAATTAAAGAATTTAAGAGACAAGTCAGTTTGCAGTAACAGTGTGACGGTAGATACCATCTTTAATGTTCCTGCTCTGTGTAGAAATAGTCACGTCCTACATATAAACACACACACACATATGAACACACACACGTATGAACACACACACACACATGTTTAAACGTGACACATGTAAAAGGAAAATGAACGTTGAGGTGCTGGGGATCTGACTGGAAAACAAGTAGAAGATTTAACACAGACAGAAATACACACAGCATCCAGAGACAATAATACACAAGCACAAAGACACACAGTCACACACACACACACACACACAGTCACACACACACACACACACACACACACACAGTCTCAGTACCTCAGTGGCAGACAGTCTCTTGTCTCCGTTGTCGCTGCCGACTCCTGAGTCGCTGTCCTGCTTCTTCTGCTGCTCCATGTCCTCCACACTGCAGACACACAACACAGGTCACACACCTGACACACACAGGAGGGATGTGTGTGTGTGAGTGAGCTAAAACAGAGAGAGAAAGAGAGAGAGAGAGAGAGAGAGCACAGTCTTCTCTCTCTCTCCCTCTCTCTGTCAGACTGTGTTCACACTGCTGTGTAAAATCTGATTTCCTGCTCAGATCTGATTTGTTTTTTAAATAAATACTCAACATTATTAGTGATGTTTTGTCTTCAGGACATTTCACCTGCAGAGGAATACTTTATTCACAGCCTCTGTGCATCTGCCTATACTCCTGTAACAGCTACATGAGCTTCATGACTTCATCTTCTGTGATCACTTTCCCACAGCCAAAGAAATTAAAAGCATTTATTCCAGTTAAAGCAACTAAAGTGTTATGATGCGTGCCTGACAACATTATGGATAGGATTCCTACAGAGACAGAGCTTTTAGCTTAACCAGAAACATCTCCATATATCAGTACCAGACTCCATTGAGAAAAACAGGGATTTCACTGAGCAGAACACAGGAGCTGCTGGAATACCACTGCCTCCATCTGTTAGTGTGTCTGTGTTACTGTGTGGTACTTTTACTTCAGTAAAGTATCTGATTACTTCTTCCACCACTGAGAGTCACACAGTAACACAGACACACTAACAGATGGAGGCAGTGGTATTCCAGCAGCTCCTGGTTAAATCCCTGTTTTTATCAATGGAGTCTGGTAGAGACAAAACATTCGGTCAACTTTAAGCTGCAGTGTGAACGCAGCACTACGGCAGTCTCTAAGCAACTGAGCAATAATATGAGCTATAATTGCTTGCGCACACATACACTAATAAGTGCACACGTGCACGCGCACACGCGCACACACACACACACACACACACACACACACACACACACACACACCATTTTCTAGGCTAGGACTAAACCTCCTGTGAACAATATTCCCGTTCCTCTCCTCTACTGGATCATTGATCTGCAGTCAGTGAGGGTTCATCAGTCCCTGACCTCTGACCTCTGATTAAAAACACAAAGCTTACTGTACACTGATCCTCATCGTGCTCATGCCAAATAACACGAACGTAATGAGGTGCAAAGCTCTGACAGTAAGTGTGATGAGATAACCTGTAACTCAGAGCCCGGTGGTGTTTTATTTTGGCGGGGCACCTGCAGAGAAACACTCTTCCTTCATCCCAGCTGAAGGTAAACTAAGCTTCACTGTGTTCCTGGTTTTTCTTTCAAGGTCTTTGTTTTAATGGAGTTTTAAAAATAGCATCAATCTGCTCCCAGCTTCCTGTGGAGTGAGAGGAGAGGAGGAACAACTCCACCTCACCCCGCTGGTATTATTAATCTTTCAACGTTTAGGGAGAGGTTTTGTTAAATAAAACACTCACTTGGAACCACATGTTCAAACACTCCTACTGAAGGTAACAGAAAAAAGAAACAAAAAGTAAGGAAGGAGAGAAATGAACAGATGGATTAAGAAACAAGAGAAAGTCAGAAAGTTAAGAGAGAAGAAGATAGAGCAATAAACAGGAAAAAAGAAAGGAAGACTAGGAAGGAAAAAAAACAAAGAGAATGTGTGAGTGGAGGATGAGCGTTTGCTCTCCAGGAGAATAGGAACCATTTCTCCTGCCCACGTGCTGGGAGTGTTTTATGTGGGCGGACATGACAGAGTTCAGCATCCTGTGAGAGCTCAGGCTCAGTTTCAACTGAATGATGGAGAGTCTAAAGCAGCAGACTCTTCTTCTCTTGTTTATTTCTGTCTTTCTTCGCACCTCCCCCTTCTTTTCTCACCTCTATTTTTGACAGTGTGGCTTTGTTCTTTTCTTTCAGTTCTACTTCCTTCATTCGTTCCTTCACCTCCTCAGCGCTTCCTTGTCTAGCAGCTCTGAGGATGGGAGCATGGCCGATGATCCCCTCACTCCTCCTCCAGCGCCACCATGAGGTCAACATTATATTACACTAAGAATGGCTTCACTGTGGGACCACAGGTCAGAGCTTTGACCTCCTCAGACGTTCGTCTGTTCAGCCTGACCAGGTGAAATCAACCAGCCACAGCCTGAGTACTATCATAACAGAAAATATCATAACAGAAAGAGTCTGAGTGGCTGTTACAAACAAGTTCAATCATCCAGACCTGGAAGAAGAACCCTGATTATTTCAAGATATATTATCAGTCATAGATCTGTTGATCTGATAATTGGTGTCAGGTCACATGACCTCCTCTAAAATCTGGACAATGCTCCCACCTTTGAGAACGTACAGCAGGGTGTGTGAACCAATCAGGACTGAAACATTTTACTGCTCCATGTCCACATTCAGCCAAGTGCAGGAGGTGATCTCGCTCCACGTGCTTTATTAACAATACCCTGAAATCTGAGCCGGATCCAAAGCTGTTAGAATGTTTCTTCTACAAACGTTACTGTGGCACTAAATTAAGTTTCACACCACTACGTTTTCTGACACGTGATTAATACACGTACGTTCTGTTATTATGACCCTCGGCCCGACCCGTAGTTTGGGAAATCAGGAGGTAATGCAGCAGCAGTAAAGTTCAATCAATCAATCAGTTCTTTGTGCAGTAGCTTTGAGGTTATTCTGGAGAATATTCAGGACAGTATTTGTTGTTTTGGTAATAAAGTGATTAACTTGATTAAATTAGATGAAAAACTAACCTTTAAGGTGCATTTAGAACAGAGAATTTGTGACTAATCGTGAGTTAACTCTGGAGAATCAAATACTGACTGACAGCCCTGGTATGAACATATGAAATGATTCCTTTTTGAGTCTCTGAGTGTAAATCTAAAATATTTTCTTTCTGAGGTGAGGGTTAATGTTTTTATTGATTTCTAACGTTGTACAGCAGCGTGTGCAGATCTTACACACTTTAATAAAAATGTATGAATATCGGAAATTTCCTCTCTTCGGTTGTCAGGTCTTAGATTAACTCTTACTTGTTCCATCTTAGGTTCCCTCCTTTGTTTTCCCTTTCTTTGCTCTCCTCTCGTTGCTTCACTCGTTTCAGTGTTTGTGCATTCCTTCCATCCTTCTCCCATTTCTACAATCGCTCCAACAATTGCTCCTTTGTTCCTACATTTAAGCTCCTACATTTTTCTCTGTAGCTGCTTCTCTCCATCCTTACTTTGATCGTTCTGCTGGATCCTTCACTCCTGCTCATTTGTTCCTCGTTTCGTTCCTTTATTCACTCCTCATTCCTTCCATCCGTTCATGTCTTCTTTCATCCATTGATCATAAATAACATCTCACACGCTGACGACTGGATGTTGGCCTGACTCGTCAGTGAACTCCTCTGATAGCAGACAGACTGTCAGTGTGGCCCAGCGGGGAGCCAGAGGACGGATCAGTTTCAGCTGACTAATGGAGGATTTGGCTCCAGACTGAGAAACTGAGGAAGCTTAGATCTCAGACAGCCATGCTGGTCCAGCAGAGACAGTTTTCTATCCCCCCACAGACACACTTAATGTCGTTAAAACTAAACAAAATAAACGGCTTTGAGGTGATGTAACATGCCTCTGGCAGCCATGTTGACGGTCCTCAGCTAAGAAGAACTGAGAGCAGATATAAGACGATAACCTGGGCGTCCCAAAAGTTTGGAGCAAGTACAGTTAACTTCTGATTATTTTCCTTCTTGAAAATCTTCAGAGGCTACAGCTTTCTCAAAGATAGCTCTGGTATTTTTGAACCTGGACCTTATTTTCCCATGTTTCTGAGTTTAAAATATCTCTGAACATCCTTTTAGTTTAACCAGAAACATCTCTGTATATCAGTACCAGACTCCACTGACAAAAACAGGGATTTTACTGAGCAGAACATGGGAACTCTTGGGATACCTCTGCCTTGATCTGTTAGTGTGTCTGTGTTACTGTGTGACTCTCAGTGGTGGAAGAAGTAATCAGATACTTTACTGAAGTAAAAGTACCACACAGTAACACAGACACACTAACAGATGGAGGCAGTGGTATTCCAGCAGCTCCTGGTTAAATTGCTGTTTTTGTCAGTGGAGTCTGGTAGTGATATATAGAGATGTTTCTGGTTAAACTAAAAGGATCAGAATCTGAGGGTGAACTGGTTTAAAGTGCTGAATCATTAAGAGCTCACACAACAGAATATGAAGCTCTGTTATTGGATATTTCCTCCTGATATGCACCTTGGGAGTTGCAGTTAAAATCTGCTTCAGACTGATAGCACACAGCCAGACGCCTGAAACTCTACGTCAGGAAGGTCCAAGCTTCTTAGACGCCTTCAGTGAAATAAAGATGTTTTGGTTTTGAGACATTTCGATCACCAACAGTGTGTGAAAATGACTAACGAGTCCTTTTAGTGTGTGTTTACTCTGCAGCTGCAGCACTTCTCTGTCTGCACTGCTCAAGGACGGCGGTTTGGAAAATTAAAACTCTGCTTTTTTCCTTTGCCAGAGAGCTCGAAGAACGACGGGGCAATTAGTCTGTTATGTGCCACAACTGTTCCCATTAAGTAACAGTGATCAAACTGATCGCTGTGATAATAGAGTAGAAGCAGATGGAGGAGGTAACCACTGCAGCACTAATGCAGAAAACACTTTCTTCTCATTGGGTGACACTGACCTGCCGGTGGTGGGCCGTGATAGGCTGAGTCGCTCCATGACGGGCAGGTAGAGCGAGTCGGGCATTTTCTCACTGCGACACGCCTCGATGCTCAGATACTTGAATATGTGCACTTTGCCCTTTATGCAGATCTGCAGAGGAAGAGAAAGAATGAATTAAGACAAACTGTTTTCTATTCCTCTTCCACCTCAGCCTGGATTCACACAGACTTTCAGCCTCTGAGACAACAGGTTATCAAATGATTCCTATCACTGGACCTCCGTAAATCAGGACTGCATGAGGAGGTTAAAATGAATATCAACAGAGAGCTGCAGGACTGATCCTAAAACCAGGAAGTCAGTTAGCATGTTAGCATGTTAGCACTTCCTGTTCCCTCGTCCCAGAGTCAGTGTGTTTCTGGTTAAATGTCTGAAATAAGGTCTGTGGTTTTAACACAAGCTCAAGACATTTTCAGGTTTGATTCTCCGACATAAAATGGGTCAGTAAATCCCCCACTCCTGATGTTTGAAGCTTTTACGTGTCTTAAAAAAGGCGGTTGCTAACGAGTGTCTAAATGAGACTACAGAGGTTGTCGGGGACGTTAACATGAAAACCCATCTACTCACCAGTCCACCTTTACAGCCTCGTTGTGTTTCTACTCACGCTCTTTCAAACTCTCACTAACTTTCTAAGAAGAAAGGCTTTTGTAGAAGAGCTCAGAGCTAAATGAAATGACCAGTTGGAAGCTTAGTGGTGGAGACGTTGACGTCATGTGACCGTGGTGTAGTTGGTTTATAGCCTAACATTAGCTTCCTTACTTCTGGAGACTTTAGGCTTCAAACATCAGAACAGTGGTGTTCATCTGATACAGTTCGACAGAACGGTGATAAGGAACCATAGAGCACAGTAAGATTATACCTGTGCCTAGCTGAACTAATGCTCTCAGCAACAAGAACGGGCTCTGACGCCATTACTTTGTATTTCAACTTCCTGTCCGGTGGCAATGTGTTGTGTCTGCTCCTTGTGACATTTTTCCAACTATCTGAGCAGTTTTATAATCAAACTCAGACTCTACAGCAGACTGACAAGCTGCTCTGGGATCAGCTGGTTACTGTTATAATGGTCACAGTGACTGAAAGTGTTGTGCACTTGTGTTTAATCATGTGTTCATAACATCATAATATCATAACAGAAAGAGTCTGAGTGGCTGTTACAAACAAGTTCAATCATCCAGACCTGGAAGAAGAACCCTGATTATTTCAAGATATATTATCAGTCATAGATCTGTTGATCTGATAATTGGTGTCAGGTCACATGACCTCCTCTAAAATCTGGACAATGCTCCCACCTTTGAGAAACGTACAGCAGGGTGTGTGAACCAATCAGGACTGAAACATTTTGGTACAGCCAGCAACAGAAGCTGGACGTTACAGAGACAGAAACAGGAATGGAATAGATGAAGAGAGCAGCGTAAGGTCGATACTGTGTGTGTGTGTGTGTGCATTACCTGTGCAGGTGGACTCTGCAGTGGGTTGTTTTCTAACTGGAGCGACTGGAGCTGTTTCATCTTCCTGAAACATACCGGGATGGTGGACACCTTGTTACAGGAGAAATCAAACTTCACCAGAGGAAGGTCGGCCAGGTCTGCAGGAAGACGTGCACACGCGCACACACACACACACACACACACACAGACACACACACACAAACATCAGCTTTAGTTATCTCTGAGGTTGTAGACGAGATTAGACTCGGCCTTTCTGACAAACGGTATGGGCCTGAATATATGATTGTAGATACTTTACGTAATGAATCCACAGCAGGCTGTTTGTAGTCTTAATGTTGCCAGACTGGTGAGTTTCTCCTCTGAGTCTTTCAGAGTAGGTCAGCACTAAACGTTTTTATGAAGCCTCATTTAACCTGCATGAGTTTCCCGTGGCTCATTTAACATGTTTCTCTGCCAAAAAGGAAATAAATTCCTGACATCTAAAGAGTTGTCTGATGTCTTAACTGCAGAGACACACAGGGGACTGAATCATCTGTCCACCGTCCACTGTCACCGACCGTCATACTGACGAGCTCCGAGTCTGAAAATGCTGCTGTGGAAAATCATGCGTGAACCAGCTGCAGAAATGTGTCGAATGTTTCACTTTACAAGAAAACGAGCTCCATCTTCTTGGATTAATGACAGCTCAGGAAACATTCCCAACAGGTGTTAGAGAAGAGCAGTCAATTCAGTAAGAATGACTTTTGGGTTGCCAGGTTGTGGAAAATCCTCCTCCAGTGTAACACCTGCAGCCTTTTTCCAGAGGGTCAGTGGTTGGACAGTCCATTGGAGAGGTCTCCCTGATGAATTAAAGAGTGAGAAGAAGCGTCTGCAGGAGGATGATTTTGCACAACCTGGCAACGCAACAGCTGCTCTTATTAACGACTTGTAACCAATCTATAAGGGATTAATCAGCCATTAATATATCCATTTCTCCTTTAAATGTCTAGAAGAGTTAAAATACTGCTGCCGAATTTTTACACACCAACAAACATTCACGTGGCTGAAACCGCCGACATGTTTCCCATCACACAGAACAATGCAGCTGTTGTTGTTATTTTCAGAGGAGGTTTGTAATTGTTAGCAGCCGAGTGATTCAGCGTTTCTGTTCATGTGAACTTCATTCCTCATTAGAACTAAAATACCTGGAAATAAAAGCCGTTTATAATTGTGCTCAGCTGCAGACGCTGAGCTTTGACTTCATAAAAAACAGACTGTTTAATGTTATAGTCGATGCAGAGGCCTGTAGACATGCATGTCGATGACCAAGTTATATATCAAATAGATTAGTCAAGTGAGTAAATGAGGATTAAATCACCTATTTTCATTGACATAGCTTAAGCATAAAATGTGAAAACATAGATGTACTGCTGTGACATTAACCACTTTTTTTAAAATCCATGAAACAGACATCTGAATTTCCACTGCATCTTCACAGGTGAGCTCAGGCTGCAGGCAGGTATAACCAAAAAGCCCAACATGGACAGTATTTCATCAACTACTTCAACGTTTTGAAAAACACGTCAGATGAGACGACTGATGCTTCATATTTAACGCACAGACGTGCGTTAAATATGAAGCTTAAGCCAGCAGCCAGTTAGCTTAGCTTAGCATAGTAATTGGAAACAGCTAGCCTGGCTGTGTCCACAGGTAAACAAACCCACCTACCAACACCTGGAAAACTTACTAATTAGCACATTATATGTGTCTTGGAAGTTACAAAGGAGCAGACGTCACTTCTGACTGGGAACTTATGATGGCCACGGTCACGCATTTTATAAATGAAACAACTGAAAAAATAACAGAGTGGTGCAGGAAGTAAGTTAGCATGTTAGCACAGCTAGTTCAGAAACTTTAGTTGGTCACAGTTTATTTTCTGGAATAATCCTAAACCTAATGAGAAATTCCCATTGGCTTTTTGTGGAGGAACCAGGCTGATGCTAACTTCAGGACTGGACTACAGAAACACATCATCCCTGCACCACTCTATCGGCCAATCAACTGATTATAACAAATAATTGCTGGTTATAGATTTCTTGTGTAGTATTCCTTTAATCTGTGTCTGTGTTTGTCCTTCGATGTAAAAAACACACTGTGTAATTCCTGTCTGTTCCAAACACTATAAATAAACCTGACTTTGCTGGATGTGTGTGAGTGTGTGTGCTCATGTGATTCAACATTCAACTCTCAGCTCGTCAGACAAACACTAAGACAAACAGCAGCAGGCTGACGTGTGGGTTTGTGGACAGAAACCATTCAGGCAGTCGTATCCTGCAGACCGCCAATGATGCATCACTGAGGAGCCCATCAATTCTGACCAAGCAATCATTACAGACACTTCCTGACAGACTCTCATGATTAAAACCACTTGTAGGCGGTAACGATGTCGGCCATGATGGAGGGAGGGCCAACACCAGAGAGCATTCCTCTGGTTACGGGACAAAAATATATCCTGGCTTATATTAAATACAAAAACATGACAACTCCTGCTACAAAGTCACTGAGGACAAATCTGAATTTAACCCAAAGAGCTCTGTCAGAAAGTCACAGTAGAATACTAGTCAACATCAGCATGCTAACATGTTTACAACCTTCAGCTTTATTATTATATCAGGCAGAGAGACACAGAGATGCACCAGTCCAAATAAAGACTCTGGACTAGTGTTGGTCCATCATGTGACTGTTCCCCTCAAGATACAAGACATCAGTGTTTTCCAACCCTGTTTTCCATCCAAGAATGTCTTTAAAGACTACTGGCAGATGAAAGAGTGAAAGAGTGAAAGATTTTGGATCGGTGCATTAATTTCCTGGGATCACAAGTGGCTCATGGACTTGGTGGATATAGGTTGGCTAGAATGCCAAAGCATCTCTGTAGATCTGCTTTAAATATGATTGTGATCATCATCACTGCTACTTAAATGTGAACCGAGAAGAAAAACATCAGCAATGATCTCTTCACTTGTGGATCTGATCTGAGTGTAGTCTATTCTGTACTGCAATCTGATGTACATCTGATGATGGTTGACATATTTTGTTCGGGACCAATCAGCCAACTGACTGACTGACTGCACTACTGTGGCTTAAAACATACAAGATGTACCTACTTCCTGTTGTCATCACCTACGTGTGCTTCGTCTCTCTATACTCTGATTGGTTTATAGATGGGCGAGCATCTTAAATCTTCATCCTCTTGTATGTTTCTACATTTTTATGTGGTTTTTCAAGTTGACTTTTGATTTTCTTGTTGCACCATTACATTTAAATATTTTATCTTCTCCTTTCCGTTATTTTTCTTCTTCTTTTGTTTCATGGTTGACGAGTCTCAGCTTCCTGTAATAGGTCTGAAAATCTGAACCAATTCAAAGAAGTGTTTTCTCACTGGAAATGAACCGAACCATGGATCAGTTTGATCTGAACCTTGACCACCTCTTTTCGTCGAACCACATTTTTGTTCTGAGGAACATTTCACTCCTGCTGTTTTGGTTGAGACCAAACTGAAAAGTCCAGAGGTTCTGGATCAAACGAGGCAGGCGTGAAAGCAGCCTGATACTGGTTGTGATGATAGTATGAGAATATATGCAACCTCAGCTCTGACACAAAGGTAAAGTCTACATTTGGAAAACTAACAGTGACAATAATTCTATTAACTGTTTATCCAACGACTTGTTAACTCACTATGGTAAGGTATAAAATAATGTCAATAAGTGAAGGAAGACAGAGAAGCTGCTCTGTATTACTCTTACTCTTTGTTATACTTGTTTTGATCATTGATGTAACCAAAGCATCTTGCTGCCACTGTGATGTTTCTGGCTTTGAGGAACTTTTTTCCAACGGCTCTGCAGATAAAATCATCAGATTTGAGTCTGAATCTCCAACATTAGACTCCCGCCACCCTGAGCTTGGCCGACCTTTAAAAACCACTAAAACAGTCACGGTGGTCTTATCTCAGAGACTCTCTGGTGCTGGAATACAGTCTGCACAAGATCAACAAATATTAAATCAAAAACAACATCCCCTCCCTTTGTTGGGGCTGCCGTCCAGTCTGCCAGCTCCAAGCCTCCCTGTCGCTGTGGCATCGAGCTGTCCGGCCAGATCAAAGCTCATCAATCCATCCAGGAGATACTCATAATAGCAAGGGACAAGCATATGCCACAGTAGGAAAACACAGCCATAAATCCAGACAGACTGGAGGAGTTGAAGCGCAGGGGGGAACGTTGGATGAATCATTCAGGAAACAGTCTGCAGTCGTTCATCATCCTGATTGGACATCAGCGGGCCTGACATCATGTGCTCCAGTCTGTTTATCAAAGACCCTCCGCCATGTTGGAACGGTGACAACAAAGAAACAGTTTCTATGTTTCTGTCTCCGTCACAGACATTAAAAACATCTCAATCCCTTTTAGCTTTTCTATCTGTTTTGAACTGAAATATAATTTCAGCTTTTTACTTCAGTAAAGTATCTGATTACTTCTTCCACCACTGAGAGTCACACAGTAACACAGACACACTAACAGATGGAGGCAGTGGTATTCCAGCAGCTCCTGGTTAAATCCCTGTTTTTGTCAGTAGGAGTCTAATATAGTGATGTTTCTGGTTAAACTAAAAGGATCTTCCTCTTTAATAAAAAGCTCTGTCTCCTATCATAATATGTTGTCAGACACTTGTCAGAGACAAAAACTAGAACTTTAGTGGACGTCCATTGAAGTGGACAATCATTTACACCCAAAAAACAAGGACAAATACATCCCAGGTTCAAAAATACCAGAGTTATCCTTTAAGTTTTATTGGTTGTGTGCTGGTCACACCATTCTCAGCCTCAGACAGACAGATGAGCTCCAGAGGCTTGTGGTTGCAAGTGATCTGTGTGTCACTGCTTTATTTCAGACCTTTGGGAACTGGAGGTCGCTTTTCGGTCACACTGAGGGTTACATATATTTTTGGGGACTGGGATGGGTGTGGCAGTGTATACAGAGGACTCTGTGGTCGCAAACGCACCTCCCCATCTTGTATTTAGAGGACTGTTCCATCTCTGCTTTTAATTGCAAATCAGATGCTAACCACATTCGACTTTTCAATAAGACTCAATAAAAGGAACAACAGTGCCTAAAATTATCATCTTGTAGTGCACAACCCTCTTCTGGAAGATACAGACATAAGGTGGGACCATGAGAAAACTCAAATTATAAGGGTTTGTTTGATCTAAATTCTACCCAAAGAGAACATAAATGATAGTTTGATCTAAATTACAAGGTAAACAAAAGGTTTTCTAACCTTTGGGACGTGGTAAGAACTGTCTGTGCTGTCTAAAACCATCCAGATAACACACTCATTCAGAATCAGTCGGGCTAAACTTGACTCCTAGAAAAATGCATTTCTTTCAGAAACTCACCTTCTGGCAGGACACAGAGGAGGTTTCGGCGTACATTTAGTTCTCGCAGAGCTTTGAGTCTGCCGATGTGACGAGGAAGAGCCGTGATCTCATTGCAGCTGATGTCCTGCAGAGGGAAAAACAACATAACTCCTGTTCACAACTTCTAAAACTCCAGGTTGAATTTCACTATATTATAGCCCAATGCAACACCTTTGTTCACATGTGATTCTTTTGAAAATTAAGTTTGGCTGAGCCTGATTAAATACAAGATTCATGTTCCTTGATTGCTTTGGGCTTCACAGGAGAATGAGAGTGTTACGTAACGGAAGCTGTCATTAACAGAACAATATTTCCTGATTCGGAGCAGGGGTGAATAAGAATATAAACGTCTGTTAACAGTGTATGTCACTTCATGTTGGGACATCAATATCTACCATTGGGGAGGTTAGTCTGTTGTTGGCTAACCTGGTGACAAAACAAGAAACTTCACCACTTTAATGTAGAAAACCTGTTAATCCAGTCCTGTAACAGCCAAATACACTCAGCATTTAAAGGGAGAGATTTTTTGGTTTAAACACTCCTACTAAATCTCTGACTGGTGACACTGTATCAGCATCTTGTCCAACCCTATCTGGTGTTAAGCATCATTACATGTGACAAGAAAAGCTGTTTGAAAATTCAATTTGAACCATGTGTGCTACATTTAAGACTTGTTATTCTCTGCACATAGGATTTTTTTTTTAGGAAAGTCTTTAACAAAGGATGAAGAGTACAAATAAATCACTAGTACTGATCAAGGTGAAAGTTGGGTTGTAAAAATACAATTTTCAGTGCAAATATTTTGTGGTTTCTTTGTTTTAATGTCTTTGTCTGCAGATTCTCAGCCTGTTTTCTGTAAATTAATTAAGTGATTTTTGGTTTAAAGTTGTATAAAACAAGAAAACATTGAGAACTAGCCACACTATAGGCAAACTTACTGCATGAGGGCCTGTTACTGTGGTGGTAAACTCACCCAGGAAACAGCCTCACTTACAGGCAGGGCTTTCACATCAAGGACCATCAAGGAAAAGTCCCTTTCAAAATGTAATGTGATGTAATGTGACGGAGGAATGCACAGTGTAACCAGCAAATTTGCATTATATTCACATTAATTCCCATATATTCCTTTTATTCCCCATGGAAAATTCCCAACTTTGAAATTTCACAGAATTTTGCAACCCTCTAATAAGTGTCTGTCAGCTGTGAGGAGGTCTACTTCAGATTAGAAGCAGCAGCTGCGAGCTAAGCTAACAGCTCCACAACACTGGTGGTGAGGCTCAGAAACACCAGCGGCCATCTTTGAGTTCAGCTGAAGCCTGTCACTCTGGTGGTGAAAGTACTCTAACTAGTTACTTCTCTCAGTAGTTACTTAATTTAATATTTGTAACATACCAAGTTACTTTTGAAGTAGTTACCGAGCGCTGGTTACTGCGCTGATTCACTGTGATTTGTTTACTTCCACCTTCAACATGGATTCATCTTTACACCCAGTGACACACATGTACACAAACACAGACATATGACAGCTCTAACACACACACAGACACACACAGTGACACAGAATCAACAGTCTTACCAGCTCCATGAGGCTGTGCAGCTGTCTGATGGCCTCTGGCAGGCTGACCAGCTTGTTGTTGCTGGCGTTGAGGACTCTCAGAGGTAAACCACACAGACAGGCCGGCAGAGAGCCCAGCTGGTTACGACTGTAACACAAACACAAACACACACTCATTCGTCATGTGACTTTGTTTATAAGGCATTATTCATACAGGAAATGAAGCTCAATGAAAACAATTACAAAGCCACTTGTCATCAGGATACAGGTTCAAAATCAGTTGTCTTTAAACAACAAACAATGAAACCAGACAACAGTAATATAATCATAATAACAGTAATAGTAATGAGAATTTAAAAGACAGAAGTGTAAAAGAACCAGAGAGCAGAGGCCCATCTAAAGACTGTATGAATATTTTAACACCACATCTTCCAGCGCAGCATTAAAGTTACATGTGGAGACACGACACAGTAAATGTGTTCTGTAAAATCATGTCACATTCACACTCCAGTGTTTTACTGCTGCAGGTTTACAGACAACACAAAGCCCCATGAGAAAAACACTGTTCTTTTTCCTCCATGTACGTAAACACACACATTCACCCAGTATGTTGAATATTTATGCTGAAAATGTTAAATTTGATATTAAAGAAACAGAGAGCTGTAAGAAAAGAACACTGCAGCTAAAACAGAGGAGACAGACAGGACTCAGCTTTTACTCTTCAAATGTCAAAAAGGTGTCTTCAAGACATTCATTGTTATCTTTTTTTATCTTGAACTACATAACACAGCTGCACAGTGCACAACTTAAACTACAAGCTTCAAACTGGACAGCTGCTGTGGCTGAAACTGAACTGGCTCAGTCTCGACCCTGATCCTGTGGGTGGGCTCAGGATACAGGACTTCTGCTTAGGGCTGCATGACTCTGGATAAAATCAGGGTTTTTGTTTTAGGATTGAGACCAAATGTCACCAGAGCAGCAAATATGACGGTGCCTGATGTAGGACAGGTGTAATGTAGCGTGATGCTGGAACACCTGCTGTGAAAAGCACCTCCCTGAGGTTCAGGCACGAGGAGTGATGATTGGTTAGAGTTAGAGTTAACCTCTGAGCATTTGCCTGCAGGTTTGATTTCTCCTGCTGTTTGGGATCAGTTGGACCTGATTAGTTTAAAAACTAAATCATGTCTTTGAACAGGAAGTGATGATGTCTTAACAAAATAAAGTCACCAGTGTATAAAACAACATTTCACTGTAACTCTGAACATTTTCCTTTCATCCAGACTCCAAACTGTGACGGTCCATTCAGTGTGTAGGAACAGAGTCTCAGCTGTTGGCCTGTGTGAATCTCTGCTAACGTTTGCTAACATCAGCTCTCACTCTGTCTGTCTCTCAGTGACCTGATGAAGAGACATTCAGTCTGAATGGTGACGTCCTGTCGTCATATGAAAACAACAAATGTCACTGAGCAGAAAGAAACAAGCTTCAACAGAAACTCTGATCCGGTTTTGTTCCTCTGAGACTTTGATCTTGATCTCAGCTGTAGAATGCACAGACTGACACCATCTTGTTTTTACACTCTTGAGTGTGTTGTGAAACTAGACTGCACAAAAAAGTGTCAACGATCACAACAGGTCTGAGTTTAGAGAAATGCAGAACAAAGTAAAATGTAGCGTCCCCTATGAGGACGCAGTCTCAGGAGGCTTCATGTCAGGGTGCTTATTACAACACATCAACTTTCACTCCTGCTTTTAGCTTGAATGCAACAGCTTCATGACTCTGACACTGAACATGAAAACTTCAGTGTCCTGTCTCTGTCTTATACAACCTGTGAGTGAGTACGATGAGACACTGTCCTTTATTTTCCTCACAGCTGCTTTCTGCTGCTCTGCATCACCTGGTGTTAACGCAGCATTTGTTGAGGGGGAAGGGAGGAGCGCTTGTTTTGATGCAGCCGATGTCCCTAATAAGAGCTTTCATTTTCAAATCACTGTAGATAGTGGAGAGATGTTTTTAATAGGATTAATGGTGCAGCCCTCCTACAGCTAGGCTCAGTGATGACGTCAGTGTTGTCAAAGGTCTGTTGAGTTTCTGCTGTACGACTGCAAGAAAAAGAACTTTTACTTTCAGTACTAAAGTTGCAAATATTTTATCTGAGTTCATCAGATGTCTGCAGCCTGTGAGCTAAACTAAAGTTAGCCTTTTCCTGTTAACTCATCAGCTCAGCTGCATGTAAACACCTCACGCTCGATGCTTCCTCTGTGAGAGCTGCACTTCTGCTTTGAGTAAGAACTTTGCACCAATGCAGCCGCATGTGGCAGAAGAAGGGCAGGGTGTAAAATATCTTTATTAGTAATGATAATATTAACACATGTCAGTTCTCCTTTAGGAGAGCTCTTTAGTTAGTCACAACTGCTTTGTCCTGAGCCACTCATTGACCACCATGATGTATCAAAGTCCCTCTGGGAAAGTCTCTCCACTCTGCAGCCATCTTAGCAACATCCTCGCGCAGATTTCCCACCTAAAAAAGCTCCTATCTAAATGACTGGGGAGAGAGCCATAACTTCATATGCATGAAGACTACATGTACAGAATCACCAGTCAAATCTGAAACTAAGTTTTAACATGCTTATATCCACAGGTTATATTTCTACTAAGCATGTGGAAGGTTTCCTGACTCCAGCCTCTTTTACGGCTCAGTCCAGAGCGACGTCAGCTCGTCCAATCAGAGCTGTTGGACAAATGTGAGAGTTAGTGTCTGATGTTTGAATAAATGCAGCTGAGGCCTCACTCCTCCTCTATGCTAAAGGCAGTTTGCACCCACTGCCTCCATCAGTTAAACCTGTAGTGAAACTCAACTGTGCTCAGGCGTCAGTGCAACAACACGATTGGCTTTCAGGGGAGGGGGCGGGACACGTGTCAGAGAACCTCCATCTTTGGTGTTATGGACTAATCTATCCAAGATCCTCTCAGTGCTTTGTCTCCTCCCTCAGAACGTCTCTGGATGTATCCACCCTGGCTTCTTTGTTGGTCTGCACTCCTGACTGTGATTACAGTCTCACTTTTTATCTTCACTAAAAGCTCGATGATAAGTTCACATCAGTTTATTGATCCGTGTCCAGACAGTTCTTCTTGGGTGAAAAGTCTCTTTAATGTCACCTCTTTATGTCTGTGGTCGCATGAATAAGTCTGACTGAGAAACACCACACAGTCTTTAATCTCTGACCAGGAAAACACACACACAGCCTCACGTGTGACGCACAACACACAAACACACACTTCTACCACAAGACTGTGAAACTCCCTGTGACTCAGCTCTGAAAATAACACTCAGGAAATATATGTGAGTTTATCCAGCTGTTCTCCCTCTCTCCCTCTCTCTCTCACGCACACACACACACACACACACACACACACACACACACACAGACAGACAATGGAAAAAGTAATATTACACTTTAATTCTTTTATGTTGGAGAAGCTTCAGAGATTCAACAAGTATGAGTCCTCCCTGTAAACTGTGTGTGTGCTACGAGCAGCAACAACTCAACAACTTAACTTAAAGTTAAAATCTTTTTTTCATATTCATGTTTTCTTAACAGCTTAGTTTTCTTTTTCTTTCTGCTGGAATTCACATGATCTCTCCTACTCTAATCACACAGTCCTCTTGCTTTGTTATGCATTTCCTACGTTTCCCAGGAAGCTTTTCAAATGTATCTCAGAGTTAGCTACGAACTTTGACCAGAAAAGGTGTTTAGCAACGTCATTCATGATGTTTCCATCCAAATTTTGCTTAGATTTGAATATAATTCCAAGAAAACAGGCTAAAGAAAATGTTAATTACTGGATGGGGTCATTAAAAAAGCTCCAGTCCAAGCTCAGAGGATGGAAAACATGATTCATGTGTTCATGTGAGGAAGGTTCCAGTGTCTTCATCGCTCCACACAGATCTGATGGCTTCCTCTCTTCACGCGTCTGTTTGATTTCATTTTTGTGTGATATTCTGCTTCTGGCATTTCTAGTCACGTCTGTGTAGGTTCTCAGTCGTCCAGGTCATGGTAGTCTTAGAGTCGAAGGTAACTGGACTTCTTCTAGGGTTCTTCAAGACGGTTCATCTCTCATCAGAGAGGCTTCCTCAGCTCTGCAGACTGGTAGGACAGTCACAGGTATTTAACCTCTTGGAGGTGGTCCTGACAGTTGTTGACCCACCCTGACATCAGGTCGAGGTGAATGGGGGTTTCAGGATCTCAGGACTGTGTTGTAGGTGGCTGATAGCTGGTGTCGTAGGCCACCACCTCTGGTTAACAATGGTCGTTCCAGATGGACATAGACGGCCTCTTCACTCCTCTCTCAGACATCTGTCCTCTCTGTCCAGCATGTGGACAATCGTGTGTATATATAATATTCATGGTTTCCAGGGGATGAATCCTGTTGGTGATCGTCTGACTCTTCAGCTTGAACAAACATATGCATGTGTTCTTTCCAACAGGCAAAAACCAAATCAAAATGGATCTCTATTTACAGCCCTAACAACAACCTGCTTGTGTTGTGAGAGAAGTGCTGATGAATATGTATACACGTGAAATGATTTGAACACAACTAAAATGAATCATAATGATCGAGCAGAGATCAAACTTCTCTGCTTCAGATGAGACACTGAGCTGTTTGACTTTAAAGACACTAAAAATAACACTGAGAGGAAGGCAGAGCCTTCTTCCTGTTCTGACAGGATGGAGTGTGTGTGTGTGTGTGTGTTAAAGCTTAAAATCCAAATGTGATTATCCTTTGTTTCTGTGGCGAGATATAAAGATTGGCTGTCTGCAGTGTTTAGGAATATCACACACACACACACACAGTCTTTTGTGATCATGTGCTTCATGCATTTAAACTGTTCCCCTGCCTAATCAAACTAATCATTCATTAAATTACTAATGTACTCACTGACAGCCCCGTGACTGGAAACACATCAGTGTGTGTGTTCATGCTGCTGTCAGTGTGTATCAGATCAATCACAGCTGACTCTTTATCAGGTGACTGCAGGTGTGAGATTGAGCAGCAGAGAGGAAAACATCTGATACATTAAAGAGAAAAACATGATGGTTGAAGAAACTGATTTTCTTCTTTTTCTTCTTCATGAGAAGAAATCAGAGACCTGTCAACCTCTGCTATTTATATCCATTTTCCAGACGTTTTACTGATTCTTTTAGTTTATTTTCAGACCAAATATTGTTTTCAGTCCGGCTTGGTGAAGTTTTACATATGAAGGTTAACCTGGGTTAATTAGGTTCTGTTCATTTGTTCATTTCTTGATTAGCTCTCTAATTAACGAATTAAAAAATGTGAGAAAATAAACAACATAATGTCCCTCAGATGTTTAATTTTCTCAGTCCAACTAAAAGATTTTCAGTTTTAATATAAAGCAGAGAAAAGCAGATAAAGAAGCTGGAACCAGAGAATTGTTCTGTGTGAAACTGAGACCAGAGAATATTCAGCATTTGACTTTAATCACTCACCTCAACAATTAATCACTTCTCTTTGTAACTAGGGTTGCAAAGGGATGGAAACTTTCCAGAAACTTTCCATGGGAATTAACTGAATTACAGAATTAATACATGTTGTTTTGTCAGAAGCAGACACGCTTTTAAAAATGACATTTTTTCTTTTATTTATTTGTGAGAAGAACTTAAATAAACTTGAATGTTAAATAAAATAATCTAATATTCCCCATGGTCCCCCCTCCATAAATGATCTGTGCAGGGGAGAAACTGAAGTAACACTTCATTCCCATGGAAAGTTTCCAACTTTAACAAATTCCTGGAATGGAACTGGAAAATCTATTTGTAACTGTAACTTAACTGTAACTGTAATAAAGTTTATCATTATCGTATCATTATCATTATCATTATATAACGTGGCAGAATCAGAAGTGAAGCAGTTTTTATTTTGTTCTTTAAAAACTGGTCTGAGTAGAAACTGTAGAGTCACCTCCTGGTGGTGGTTTTCCTCCACCTGCCAGCTCAGTGTGTGAACTCTTAAGAAAAAAGCTCAAGTGAATACTTGTGTTAAATGAAGTTCCCTGCAGGTGTTACTGAGACACCATGATGATGAGCTCTGGACAAACTGAAGCAGAAAGTCACAGAGATGACAGAGTGGAGACAGCAGGGAACACCTTGACCTTTAAACACAGCCTGACACAGTACGGTGCAGTGTGTGTGTGAAGGTCAGCACCAGCTGTGTGTGACACTCTGCTGTTCACTCTGCAGCATCACACACACACACATACACAGCCATGACCTCCACCAACAACACAGCAGTGGTGAAAAGAGGACACACACCTGCAGTGAGTCACACAGAGCACCATTATTTTTGCTTTGTCACTCTGATTCAGTCAGAGGCTGCGTTCAGAGACTGGAGGTACACACTGAAGTACACATTTTATAGCTACAACAACGTGGACGACCTGACTTCACTGGTTTCCTAAAGTTTCCTGGAGAGAGCCACATCATCTGGTGCTGATCACAGGTCAGAGAGTCGATCAGTTGGTTAATATATTAAGGCTATGGGACAGCAGGTGAGCTGCACATGCAAGATGTGAAATGTGTCTACTAGGGACAGATCGATTATCGGTGCAGATATTCAGCATTTTGACGCATATCGGCATCGGCTGTTTTTTTTAATCTGACGGCCGATAACAGATCAATTTAAACCTGGGTTATTTTGGCTCTGATGCAGCCGTGCCTCTCTTGTCTGCAGTCACTACTGTCTCCAGCATTGTCCTGCCCACAGCACCATCTGATTGGTTACACACAGAGCCACGGGACAGGTAACAGCCAATCAGCAGTGAAAGCTGTGCATGCACAGTGCTCTCACACACTGATCAATCTGGTGCTGCTCAGCTGGGACTACTAATTGATTTGAGACTCACATTTCTGTGAAAATTTAATTGAACTTTGTTTTATTTACTTTATAAACCTTCAGGAAGCTGTTTATTTATTTATTTAAAATTTCATTTAACTTTCTAAGACCTGCTGCTGAGCCTGGGAGCTCCCTGCACTTTCTGTTAGAATTTTAAAACAAAGATGTCTATTGTCTAAGATAAAAAAAAACCTTTAACATGTTACAAATCTGAAAAGCTGTTTAGTAAACATATGTTTAAAGGCATTTAAACAAAGTGTTGGAGTTTGTATTATTCAAAGTTTTGACGCCAATATTTTCACTTTTACTGCAAATGAATATCGGCTCCAAATATCGGTTATCGGCCTCCTTGACTATTAATAATCGGTATCAGTATCGGCCCTGAAAAAAATCATATCGGTCTATCACTAGTGTCTACAAACAAACACATGCAGTCAATGAACAAACAGATGTTTTCATGTTCCTACAGTCACACCACAGACCATTTCAGTCCAATGAAAATGACCTGGTTTTATTCTTAATATCTTCATGTCCATCAGTGGCAGAATCCTCAGATTTTGGTGCTAAATTAATAAAAGACTGTATTTGAAGAAAAAATCATGATTGATATCATATGATTTATAACACCTTCAACATCGCTCTGGTTTCAAATCAACAGGCTGCAGAGCAAACTTTAAATGGTTCATGTTTGTCTTCACCCTCCAGAGTTCGGTGAGGACAGGAATAACGCTGTAATGTAATGTAACTATGAAAACACAGGATTTGAACAGAAATATGGGACCCATCCAAGACACAGACAAAATCTGAGATGGTGTAGCAACAACTTTATCTGATTTAACACTGAATGACCTGTGGTTCTTTCCAGGCAACTTACAAGAAACTATTAGGAAATAATAGGCCTGTGTTACCTAATCTATGAGTCTATGAAGACTCCACCTCCCAGCGTCTAAAGTGAAAGTTTTGTGAAATCACAAATCCAAAACGCAAAGAACAACAGTAAATCTTCACATTAAAAAAACATGTTAAATCAATATTCATGTTTACATGCGTGAGAGCAACAGTTAGTGTTTCAGAGGTTGAAACAGAGGTGAACGGTCACGATGCAGCATCAGTGAGTGGAGAGCTCGGTCTGTTATCAGCCTGAATGAGGATTAGAATTATTCTGCTGTTTCTGTGGATGCTTTAAGATGCTTTAACAAGCTTTTGCAGCTCATGAACAAAGTCTGATTCAACAGAGATGTGTCTTCAGTGAACTCACCACAGGACAGCAGATTACTCAGGTAAACAAAGCTTCCTGCCATCAGTCACTGTTCCAGAGATCATGAAGGAGCTGGACTCACAGCACTGCTGCTTCAAGACAGAGTGAAACCACACCAACACTGTTCAACAGCAGTGACACTGTGTGTGTGTGTGTGTGTGTGTGTGTGTGTGTGTGTACCTGAGGTTTAAGGAGGTGAGCGACTGCAGGGTGATGATGCTGTCTGGGATGGTCCTGATGCAGTTGTGATACAGGTTTAGTGTTTCCAAGGCGACCAGGTGGCAGACCTCTGAGGGGACGTCGGTCAGCCGGTTCTTCGACAGGTCTGCAGAGAGGAAGCAGAGGAAATGAAGAGTGAAGAAATCCAGCAGATGAAATCATGTTCTGTAGGTCCAGCTCTGTGTACTAGGTCTGTCTCTAAAACTGAAGCGCCACTGATTTCAAACCAATTACCTGATCAAATTCATTCAAAAGCAACTCAAACAGCAGAGGGTGAGCTGCCAGATTTGTTTCTTTTATTTTGATGATGCGTGTCTTCTTTCAAAGACACGCAGGTTAATTAAATTAAGTGACACATGAAACCTTTTCATACCAGAGAAGGACAGACACATACAGAGTCAGCAGTTTGTTCAACCGCCCTGTAATAAATCCTCCTTTCTAATGTTCAGTTTGTGTTGTGTTTGACTCAGCCCTGACACAATAACAGAGACATCCGTCAGTATAAAGCAGTACAGTCCAACAGCAACAAAAACTACATCCTCCAACATGATCATGAAGAGGAGGCGACACTTTTCTAAAACAAACACTGCTGCTGTGGCTTCAGCTTTAGCTCTACCTAATCAAATGTATGCACCTCAGTATGACTCGTGGTCAGACTCAGTGTTTGTCAGAGGAGCAGAGGTCAGACGCTCAAGGCCAGGACTGATGACGTCACATCCTGCTGTAGCTCGGCAACAACAGTATCAACCGGAGTTATCAGCAGCAGCCAAATAAGGCCGAGAAATGTCAGGGCCAATTATTCCACATTGTTCTGTCGAGGCTGAACTCAAGACTCTTGAAAACACATCTTGTGTCGTTAATGGAGCGAGAGCAGAACAAGAGTTCATTTCCTCTGGAGGCGACAGTCAGGGAAAAGCTGTGTGTTGATATTCAGTGTTTAGATTCACTCTGTACCATTAGAAGCACCAGGAAAACACACGTCATGTTGTGATTCTCTGTCCTGTTGTTGATCCAGAGTCATGAGGAAACACGAGGAGCTGCATCAGTCTGAAACTACCTATAACCAGCCTGCACTGTGGAGTGACTCTGACACTGCATCTCATCAAGACCACAGTCTTAAAGCTGTTACACACTGAGGAGCAAGACTGAAAAACTCTCATCTGCTGGAATATCTAGATCCAGATGAGAGCAGGGATATCAGTTTGATCTGTGTCCTCAGTGCAGAGACAGGTCCAGGATGTGTTTATCTGTCTTAGTACAAATACTGGCAGCAGAGGGAAACTGACCAGGTTAAGATAAAAACAACACTTTCAAACATCTTTTACTGATAATCTCACAGAAACACTGGACTCCCTCAGATAATGTAGCAACCCTGTAGAGTTATGCTAACTTTGTTTGTGAGAAAGCGTTTTTCAAACCGATACCATACCGATACTTGGATCTGAGTACCAATACCGAGTACCGATACAAGTATTTATTAAAGTCATTACACTGCAGCATTCAACTGCATCTTTTTTTAACAAACAGAATATCTTCAAGGCAGGAGTAGGCTAAGGCGGAATGTTTAAAATGTCCAACTATTTTCCGTCTGACTGCCACAGCATCAGCCACGCTCCTCTGTGCTAAAAGCCCCTCATTAACAGCCAGCTGGAGGGTGTGTGCCACACACGGCAGGCTCGGGAGTCCAGCGTCACTCATGGCTTTGATCACGTTTTTCGCATTACCACGTAGCACAACATGAACAGAACTTTTAGGGACCCTCCATGTCTGAAGCATGTCATCAAACACACCTGCGATGGCTTGGCTGGTGTGTGAACCCCTAAACTGTTTAGGATGCAGGACGACTCTTTGCGGGTTGTCTCTTAACATCCTCTCCCTCTTCTCCAGAGTTTGCTGCAAAGTGGTTGTTGCTGTTTGCCATTATTAGCAAACGCTTTGAACTCGGCGTCGTGTTGGTTTTTTAGACGTTTTATCAGAGCATAATTTGCAGTCTGCTTTACTTTAGTCACCATCATCCACTTTGAAATACCTCCACACCGCCGACTCCGTGCTCTCACTTAGCACCTGACCACCAAACTGAACGTCACGCTGCCGTAAAGTGGTATTGGGCTGTGGTATCGGAACACTTCTACTAGTACGACTACAGGAACAGGGTATCGGACCCAATACCTGATACTGGTATCAGTGCATCCCTAGATTTTTTCATTGTGTTTTGGATTATTCCAGAAAATAAACAGTGAGCAGCTAAAGTTTCTGATCCTTCAGGTTTAGTTGATCAGATCATCTTCACAGATGAACACCACTGTTCTGATGTTTGAAGGAAGAAGCTAATGTTAGGCTATAAACCAACTACACCACGGTCACATGACGTCAACGTCTCCACCACTAAGCTTCCAACTGGTCATTTCATTTAGCTCTGAGCTCTTCTACAAAAGCCTTTCTTCTTAGAAAGTTAGTGAGAGTTTGAAAGAGCGTGAGTAGAAACACAACGAGGCTGTAAAGGTGGACTGGTGAGTAGATGGGTTTTCATGTTAACGTCCCCGACAACCTCTGTAGTCTCATTTAGACACTCGTTAGCAACCGCCTTTTTTAAGACATGTAAAAGCTTCAAACATCAGGAGTGGAGGATTTACTGACCCATTTTATGTCGGAGAATAAAACCTGAAAATGTCTTGAGCTTGTGTTAAAACCACAGACCTTATTTCACACATTTAACCAGAAACACACTGACTCTGGGACGAGGGAACAGGAAGTGCTAAGATGCTAACATGCTAACTGACTTCCTGGTTTTAAGACTCATTCGTGCAGCTCTCTATTAATTTAAGCTGCAGTTTACAAACTGGGATTGGCTCCAGAGACCAAAGAGACGTCTTCAAATATCTTTGTGTGTCTGATCCACAGCGTCAGACAGACTGTTTCAGAACTAATCTGTACACGAGCTGTGAGCTCACTGAGCCCCACACAAACCTGACCGTACTAACTGCAGTGAAACATGGACGCTCAATCTCAGACTGCATCTGAGCATCAACAGCACAGGCAGCGTTGCATCATGGGTCACGTAGTCACAGGAAGTGCTATTTAAAACTGTGGGGTTGAGAAACAAAGAGCCAGTCAGCCCCGCTTTCATCCTCCGAGCAAACAGCAGCAGTCTGACTCAACTATTGGCTGCAAACGCACTGCTATTACTGGCAGTGTGTGTGTGTGTGTGTGTGTGTGTGTGTGAGACCACTTCCAGCATCATCACGTCACTTTACCCTCTAAAATAATACGCTGGAAATCGTAACGTGGTGAACACTGCAGTGACCTTAATGAAAAACACTGGTCCTGCAAAACAGTGTGTGGAACATCAGACACACACACACACACACACAGAGTGAGGCATTAAGGGCACATCAATCTCACAGACACACATCTGTCCGGTTACATTTGAGTGTGTCTGCACATGATGTCATGTGAGGTGACACAAGTGATGATACAGGCCCTAGGTCATTTACACCATGAGACACACACACACACACACACACACACTCTGCTACTACTACTACCACTGTCTGACAGACACATCAGCATGGCCAGATAGACTGGTATGTGTAAGTAAATGTCTTAACCACAATAATAAATCAGAACCAGCTGCAGTCGACTTCAGGCCTGATGCACTGAAGAATGTTCTGCTCATTTTAATACATTAATCTGCTGCTGATCATGATATCTGAGGGTAAGCTGATGTTACCATAGACTGACTCAATGTACTTTATCTACAGTACATTATCTGCCATAGATGAAGGAGCATTACAGTAGATTTTATGACATGTTTAACGAAGACTGAAAAGGCAAAAGGTTAACACAGGTGAGGAGATGCAGGCTGCTCTAACAGCTGAGCAGGGAGGGATCAGACACACACACAGCAGCCTGTGTGTGTGTCTGATCGAGTGTGAATGAGTGAGACAACACTCACAGCAAAAGCTTAATATACAGTTTTGTGTCCCTTTCCAATCTTTGACAATACATCATCAATCGTGCTAAAAAACAAGGCTACACCTGAGTCCTACTGTACTGACAATCAGAAAATCCAGTGGTATAACTTTCAACTAACATCACATCGACATCACATGTCAGAGAAAGTAAAAGTTGAAGCTCAGTTATGAAATCCCATCGCAGCGTGCAGCGTCTCTGCTGACGCTGCAGCTGAGAGCATCAGAGCAGCCGACAGAAACAAGTCGCTCTCACTTTTTCTTACTGAAGGATGCATCCACTCACTGATGTTTAAGAAGCAGTAAGTGATTATATAGATGATATCGATACACAGAGATGCCATTCAAACCTGCTGCACTGACAGTTTTATGGTTTTGTGTTCTTTGGTTTGTCTTTGCTGCAACTGCACAAAACGAACCATTGTCCAATTGTTGTGTAATGTTTCTTGTGAATGTTATTTTTGCACAAATGTTCTCTTCAGTTCTCCATCAAAACATCAATATGCTCACAATACCCACAGCTGTTCCTGCATGCTGGAATGCTGGAGCTGGAATCATTCACAATAACTCACAGTTCATTCAAGGTAATACATATTTTTTCAACAGCAACACCTGGAAACACACCAACTGGACCCTCAGACTGTACAATGAACTGATACGTTAATACTTTACAATCAGACCACACCGAGTCACATAATGAAAACGTCTGTGAGAGATTCAAACCAACCAACCAGCTCCTCTAACCTCCTCTGTAATTCACCTCTAAACTCTCAAAGCTCTGACATGTTTCAGAGGACAGCAGCTGAGTGAGTGTGGGAGTTTAAAGCCAAATTCTCTTCAGTTAACTTGTTTCAACTTGCAGCGTCAGACGGCAGCAGAGATAAACAAGCAAACCCGGCAGTGAACGGCTTCTCCAGGTTTTCAGCCTGTGCTGTAGACGACTGAGAGCTGCTGCAGACACTGCATTACTGCACAGTGTTGTGTACGTCCTCAGAGCTCAGGTCCTCAGGCTACATTCACACTGAAAACGCATCTTTTTTAAGGCTGCAGCAAACTATTATTTTCTCACACCACTGCTCACTATTCCTCCTGTGAGTTACAGACCTGAGGTCCTGCTGTTCTCTGCTGCTTTTTAATGTTGGGTCTCAGTTCTTTGTCTAAGTGTTCAGTATGTAGGAGACGTTAATCTACAGTAAATACAAACACACACACCACACCCTGTGATGCAGGCGTGGAGCTTCCTGTGTTAATAACAACACTCTCCATCTCTTAGGAAACAGGAAGTGATCTCATTAGGTGTCATGAGGTGGGTCAGTGAGTTGTCAAGGTGTGACCTTTGACCTCTAGAAGAGCAAAGAGAAGAAAAACACAGGCAGGACTCTTCTTCACTCAACACTGAGAGTTAATGACTGCCCACAGCATAACTGACTGAATCCATGGCAACACTCTACATCAGCAAAGCATCATGGGAACTATAGCTCCAAAACATTATTATTGCCCAAACAGAGGTCAGACAAATAACAGGTCTACCCATTAATATCAGCTTTGCTCATGTTGTGTAATAAACATTTCCTTGTTTTCCTTTTGTCGTTTTTCACTTCCTGTTGTATTATTGTCCTGTCACTTCCTGCAGAGACATTTCACATTAAAAGCCTTTCAGCAGCACAAACAGTATAATCCCTCTAACTCCTGGTGGGAAGTGTTGAATTTCATCGTCAGTGCTTCTACAACGGTCGAAAAACAAGGCAAAGTGGAAGCAGCTAGAAACAATTAGTGATAAAAAGACACTGAGAACAGCAGTGAGGTGACTGTTATTAGCACTAGCAACTAATTTCCCAACAGATTAAATGGGAATAAACAGAATCAATGCCCTGTGCACTACCTTAGTTTGTTATTATGAGAAGTGTAAATTAGTTCATTATGAAACTGGCAGGACAAATTAGACTGTGGTGGGCTGCAGTCTAATGACGGGGAAACACTGGGCTAACGTTAGCAGAGCTAGCACCAGCAGCCCTCTTACTTTGCAGCTTAAATGTGTTTATGTTTGTTCTAACACATCCTACAACCCTATTTTCATTTTCTAGATCAGTATCCTGTCTGACTGTGCTGTTTATACAAGATGTTTCTGTCTACATGTCTTGTTTACACCCTCCATCAGTGCAGGGGGAGAGGGGCTGTCATCTGCAGGGGCTGCGTAACATCTGAGAAACAACTGTCGCCCAGCCTTGTACATTAATAAAATATTATTGATTAGTTTAAACGACTTGTACACTAGTGAGAGCTGCAACATTTAATCGTTCAGCTGACTAATTGTGCACATCCCTAATTAGTACAGGTGTTTTTCTGCTTCATTTTATGGGCATTAACATGTTTTTCAGTGCTGATTTAGACCAGAAAAATATCTGTTCAAAAAACAAATCACGAGACGAGCTGTTTGATATGTGTGAGGCATCTGAGCATCGGACAGGAAACAGGACATACAGTGTTTGTGGTGTTCGCTGTACGACAGGTCTGTGACACCTATTTCCACGCCAACTGCTCGATCTACACCACTCACACGTGTTCACCTCGTGACCTCTGTGGCTCTGAATCAAACAATGCAGATGAAAAGTGAAGCCTGATCCGATCACAGCCTGTCTGTGAGGAAGATAAGATGGTTAAACTGTTTCTATAACAGCAGGAGTAATGGAGGTGTGAGTTTACAGTGGTTAGAAATGAGTTACTGAAGTGTATGAAGACGACATGTGAGCAGTGATGTGACCGCAGACTGTGGTACAAAGACTTGTACTGTACAAACACTGAGACACAGCAGGAATGTGGAGGCCGAGCAGCTGAGACACAAGAATGTTTCCTGCCCACTGATTAACACAGAGCTCTGTCGCCTAACAACACTACAGCACCACAACGAGCACCACAGGGAGGGAGGAAGTGAGCAAGAAATAAAGGACGATGAGGTCCATGTTTAATTTCATCAGTGTGAAGGACGAGTCAACATGTGAGCAGGACCATCAGGATTAATGTCCGACTCAGATGTGGTCAAACACAGACAGAATAAAACCAGTTCATTTGTTTCTTTACATCACTACATCCTGGTGGAAAAACCTAAGGACTGTGGAGTGTTTGAACAACACCTCGAAAATGTCAATTAACTCAGTCTGCTTCTACTACTCTGAGACATAACTGATATAAAACAAAAGGTCTGTCGCAGCACCAACAGTGTGCATTCACACACAGACAGGTAGCAGCCAAACACTGACCCCACACATAATGACACCTGATACCACCAAGCACTATTCAGAGAGTGTATCCCACACTTCACTCTCATTACTCTTACATTTGTAATGTGTGTATTTTATCCACTTTGTAACTGCATGTTATAAAGTGCTGCATTATTATTACACTGTGCTGTTCTCAGTACTGAGTCTACACGCTGGTTTTTAAACCAACATTAATCAATAAAGATGAAGCGGTCTTCATTCAGTAGGTAGATACCAGGAAGCTCGGATACATCCACAAACCTCCCGCACATTAAAACATTTTCAGACGACTACTTCCTCACTGTTTCAAGTAACTTACTGTTACTGTTTATAACCTTAAAACTTGAATCTTTGGATTTCTGTCATCAGACGTCTGGATCCTAAACAATCTGAGAAACAAGCAGAGCAAACAGCCGCTACTGACGTCCTGCTTCAGTGTCGCTGGACAAACTTAACATGAAGCTGCTTTATTCAGAGTTTTCCTGGTTTGAATCAGCTGCTCTGTTTGTTGTGGAGAGGAGGAGACCTCTGAGGAGGATTCAGCTCCTGGAGCAGCAACACTGAGGGAGTCTGAACCTAAAAACAAACTGAGCTAACGTTAGCAGCAGCTCAGATAACAGTTCCTCCTGTGGTAAAACCTGGATTAAACTCACCGTCCATCTCAGCAGTCTCACTGTAATCAGCTGAATGTATGATTCTCTAAACAGAATGAAGTGTGCTCTGTGTATCTGTCACTGATCCTGCTACCTATTCTGTGACTTATTATACTGTTTTTCCCTCTTTGATTTCAGCTATTATCACAGTCTTGCTGGTGCTGATGATTCTGCCTGAGGATCCTTAAAGTAAGTTTATACCCCGTGTGTGTGTGTGTGTGTGTGTGTGTGTTGCAGCTGCATCCTCTGGTTGTGCAGGAAAAGGCAAGACTCCTCCCTGCAGTACAGTAATGACAGGCTTTACACCACACACACACACACACACACACACACACACACACACACACACACACAGACAGACAGACAGACACACACACACACACACACACAGACACACAGACACACACACACACACACACACACACACAGACACACAGACAGACAGACAGACACACACACACACACACACACACACACACACACAGAGTAGCACAAAACCAAATGAGCAACAACTACCAAACTGGACAATTAACAGAGTTTAATTGGGGAAAAAAAGTGTTCAACTTTATTGCTTTGGTTCACCTTCATCATCATCATCATCATCATCATCATCATGGGAGTCAAAAACTACACACATGAAGATCTGCAGAAAACCCCCAGAGAAGAGAGAGGGAGGAGGGGTGAGAGAGAAAACAGAGAGAATAATAAGGAGAGGAAATGAAGAGTCAGGGATTATACAGCTGAGCAAGAGCCTGAGTGAAACACTGCAGTGGCTCTGTGGTTACTGCTTCACACACACACACACACACACAGAAACATAAGTATTCACATGTGTAAGCTTCCAGACACACACACAAATGAAACACCACTCTACCTGTGCTGCCTCACAGTTCACACACAGAGCAGAGCAGGAGCAACAGACCACAGGTTGTAAACCTTCCAGCTGAAAAGGACTGAGTCCCAGGTAGAGATGGAGACGAGGGGCAGCACGAGGCAGAGCAGCGGCGCGCCTTGTTTCTGTTGGCCGCTCCAACACGCTCAGCTCCGGTGTCCTGCTGACAGCGCTGTCAGCAGCCCCGGCAGAGAGATACCATTTCAGAACTCAGCTCTGGACAAGACGCCAGCTTCTGTGACGTGCAAAGACACTGTGATGTGTGTAATGAAGGTGAGGCATCAGTAATAAAGCTGAGTGTGCTTAAAAGCACAACAGAAAGAAGCACTCTGATACTTCACCACAGTAGTGACTGTAAATCACACCTCACTCAGGAAAAACAAAGCTGATGTACACAAAACAGAAACATGAGACTTTGACCAGTTAAAGGCCGTTTTATAATGAAAACTAGAGACTGACTGAGCAGAACTACACTGTGTGTGTGTGTGTGTGTGTGTGTGTGTGTGTGTGGAGGGAGGGCTGTTCTTGGCAGTGTCCTCCCCACTTGCTGACTACAAAGGAAACAGCCGGCTCTCAGACGGGTGGAGTCAGTCCAGGATACTGAAGGTGCTGCCAGGACTAAAAACACCCCACCTCACACTTTGTGCTGATGGTGATGATGGTGATGGTGATGATGATGGTGATGATGGTGATGGTGATGATGATGGATGGTGATGGTGATGGTGATGATGGATGATGATGGATGGATGATGGTGATGGTGATGATGGTGATGATGGTGATGGTGATGGTGATGATGGTGATGATGATGATGATGGTGATGATGATGGTGATGATGGTGATGATGATGATGGTGATGATGGTGATGATGATGATGGTGATGATGATGGTGATGATGGTGATGGTGATGATGATGGTGGTGATGGTGATGATGATGATGATGGTGATGGTGGTGATGGTGATGGTGATGATGGTGATGATGATGATGATGGTGATGATGATGGTGATGGTGATGATGATGGTGATGATGGTGATGATGATGATGATGGTGATGGTGATGATGATGATGATGATGATGGTGATGGTGATGATGATGATGATGATGATGATGATGATGATGGTGATGATGATGGTGATGATGGTGATGATGATGATGATGGTGATGATGATGGTGATGATGGTGATGATGATGGTGATGATGGTGATGATGATGATGATGGTGATGATGATGGTGATGATGATGATGATGGTGATGATGATGATGATGGTGATGATGATGATGATGATGGTGATGATGATGGTGATGATGATGATGATGGTGATGATGATGATGATGATGGTGATGATGATGATGATGATGGTGATGATGATGATGATGGTGATGATGATGATGATGGATGATGATGATGATGGTGATGATGATGATGATGGTGATGATGATGATGATGGTGATGATGATGATGATGATGGTGATGATGATGATGGTGATGATGATGGTGATGAATGGTGATGATGATGATGATGATGGTGATAATGGTGATGATGATGGTGATGATGATGATGATGGTGGTGATGGTGATGATGGTGGTGATGGTGATGATGATGATGATGATGATGATGATGGTGATGATGGTGATGATGGTGGTGATGATGGTGATGATGATGTGATAACCTGCTTTGTTGCAGTAGATGCTGATATGACACCATGACACAACTACAACTGTACTGACACTGCTGCTGTTTATCCATCTATAAATCCATCTATCTATCTATCTATAAATCCATCTATCTATCTATCTATAAATCCATCTATCTATCTATAAATCTATCTATAAATCTATCTATCCATCTATAAATCTATCTATCTATCTATCTATCTATCTATCTATCTATAAATCTATCTATCCATCTATAAATCTATCTATCTATCTATCTATCTATCTATCTATCTATCTATCTATCTATCTATAAATCTATCTATCCATCTATAAATCTATCTATCTATCTATCTATCTATCTATAAATCTATCTATCTATAAATCTATCTATCTATCTATCTATCTATCTATCTATCTATAAATCTATCTATCCATCTATAAATCTATCTATCTATCTATCTATAAATCTATCTATCCATCTTTCTTTTACATTAAACTCTTAGAAACTTTCCAGTATATTTTCCATAATATTTTTCCACTGAATATTGGACTGTGTGTGGAAGCTTTGCACTGACATTCAGAGTAACTGTATAATATAAGACATTGTGATTAACTGCTCCTCCTCTGTCCACTGTCGACCAATAACAACTTCCATATGTCTCCTGGTTAAACTGCTGCGTGTGACACATCATACAGTGACTACATCACCACAGCAGCAGCTACAGCATAACAACTGCATGCTCTTCTATTCCAATACATCCTGCGTGTTTGTATTAAGTTTACCAGGAAAAACAACTAAAGAACCCTGAGAAAAATAAGTCTACATAAATATAATGTGTAATTAGCACACTGTAATTTTCTGGAGAGAATGGTTATGTTTGCTTAGTCAGCTACATTACAAGAAACAAAGGACAGAGAGAAGACACAGGATGGACGAGAGAGAGAGAGAGAGGTGAATGGACGAGCTGAAGTCACCATGACGACCATGTGAGACTTTCTGCATGGATGCAGAGTCACATGTCTGTGCAGACATGCATGTGTGTGATGCATCAGCTGCTGCGCAAATATGTGTGGGCAAGAGTGTGTGTGAGTGTGTGTGTGTGTGTGTGTGTGTGTGTGTGTGTTTCATGTTTATCTTGGGGCAAAAAAATGCACATTTGCAGTTCGTCCAAGTGTTTCCAGTTCTAAACATAGATGCACTGAGTGTGTGTGTGTGTGTGTGTGTGTGTGTGTGTGTGTGTGTGTGTGAGAGAGAGAGAGAGTGCAGGAATGGCTGGTCCTCCCACAAGAATTCTACATGACCTATTTCTCGACCCAAGTCCATCTGCCGCAACCTCACACACACATACACACACACACACACACACACATTCACAAAAAGAACAACACATATAAAAACAGCAGATTTGCTTTATAAGGTCTGTTTATGGGAGGAAACACACACACACACACACCCCTAACTGTTTTCCTGTGCTACTAAAACATTCCTCGTCCACCAGAAGGAGATTTATTTGACCTCAGAAAATGACCTCAGGTCCACTTTGCTTCTCTGCTACATTTGACAGTGACCAAAGACCAGTCTGTCCATCCAAAGGTTTGGTTCACACTTTATCTACAGCTACGCACCGATCTGCACAGAGAGCTGTTCTCCTCCTCGGAGTCATAACTCAGTCAAATCTGAACACACAGACATGATGCCTATACTTTTAGATTCAGTGTGACACAAACTGACAGAGGACGTCATTACCTCTGATATCCAGCTTAGAAACCACAGACAAAAGATGCTCGCTACTCCAGGAAACTCCAGGACCTGCCTGAGAATCATCAGGTTTTAATGTTTTCCACCTCCACAGCTGCACTGTAAACAGCAGCATACTTTTAATGGCACCACTGTAAACAAACAATACAAAACCCAAAGCTAACACTGAAAGCATGATTGTTGTAAAATTGTGTAAGTGTAAAATATTGGTTCTTTTTGTCTCAGACAAACAGAAAAATACTCTTCATGTCCCTTTAAGTGGAGACAGATGTCTACAGTCTGTATCTGTGTTTGTGGTGGGGAAAATAGGATAAATCAAAAGCAAATCAGAATTAGATTTAACTCGTCCTCTCCCCCCTCCTCCCTCTCAGACGCTCTCTCCTCCTCATCCGGTTTCCTTCGCTCCATTTGTCTCTGAATCTCTATGTTTTGTTCTCCAGAACAACTGACGTGAGCTGAGTGTTACATAACAAGAGAGCGAGTAGTTCAAGTTGAACATCCACCCACCACCAACTCACCAACTCTGCCTCGCTCGGAGAACAGCGAAGCCCCGTGTGTGGAACAACATCCTGACACAGCTGCAGCTGAGGGTTTAATTCCCTTTTTGGACAAAACAAACACAGAGGAAACAATCTGTGTGTTTGTTTTGTTGTCCCATAATTTACTCATGACACAGCCGAGAACAATGTTTGGTCCTCCTGCTGCTTCGTCGCTCGTCCCACTTTCCTGCCTCCTTGGAAGGAAAAGTAGGACGAGACAAGAACACCCAGGGAGATCAGTCTGCTTCTTTATCATCTCCACACACACACACACACACACACACACACACACACACAAAACGACAGTACTTGGCTCCACAATGTTGGCTAATTAAGTGGATGCAGCAGTCATACGATCCTCCTCCATCTAGTCGTTTTAATGCCTGGAAAGTGGACTAAAATGACTGTGGGTGCAGGTTTGCAAATTACCAACTCTGACAGAGCAGCAGCCTGAAAACACACTTCACACACACACACACACACACACACACACACAGTATGTAGGTTAGCGGAGGCGAGATGATCTCTTTAAGAGAGGATGACACTGAAAGGCTTCAGCTGTAGAGTGGTATTTAAAGGGTAAAGTCTATAAAGGATGGACGACACATCTCCACTTCCTCCTGCTGTATAATATCTGAATATCCCAGATACGAGCGCTGCCATCTCGTGCTGGTGGAACCGCGGCATCAAACCCCCGCCCATACCCTCACCCGACCAGTCCTGAGTCGGTTGTAGCTGCCAATCATGACATCACACCCTGTTTGTACAGCTTCAAACAACAGATGAAACCAAACGTATACGTCAAACATAATAATATTGTGGAGTTTCTGATATTAGCAGTGCTGAGGATGTTTGTATGTGTGGGTCCACAGCCAGAGATTGCCTACATTACCCACAATGCAACTCAACTGCTGACAGGCGAGTCAGAGACTGGGGCCTGTTAGCCAGTAGTGACTCATTCTTTAGGTAAAGCTCACATTTTGAATGGTGACAGGGGGACAGTGATTACAGTGGCGTCACCAGGAGATCGCTGACATCCTGCCAGGATCCTGTCCAGTAATGAACGTCCATCAAACACACATTAACCTGAAAATTATGCTTCACTTTGTGCAGGAACTCATTTCACCATCTCACATTTTTTCCCTTTGTAATCATCATGTCTCCCACACACTGGTAATGTCAAAGCTCCTGATTCACCACACACTAATCAAACATGTTTCAAATAATCTTAAAGTCATTACAGCACACACTGTATGATGTGTTAACGTACAAACAAACTCAACAGGTTAATGATAAACAGGAAGCTGCCTCCCTCTGTCCTCTGTTACCGCTCCAACCACCGCCTCATCATGGCTTTACAACCACTGACCTTTCATCCTGCTGCTGTTGTTGGTAATAATGAAACTGAGATTACACTGTACCACTGCTGCTCAGATCAAAATGAAGAAGCAGAGTGAAGGACTGTGGAGTTGGCATGTTTACAGTTAAATGATGATCAGAATAGATTGTTTTTCTGGCCATTGAATTATCAATCAACTGACTAATCGCTGCAGCTTTAGTGAAAACCAGAGCATATCAGCTTTTCCATTTCCTGTGCTTCGTGGTCAAAACGCTGCGCTCTGCAGTAAAATTCACACGAAAATCAAATATGGTCACGTGACAGGCAGAAACAGTTTTGTGTGTGACTGTGAATCAGTGTGTTTAACAAGTTGCACAAGTAAAGGTCAGCCATGTCAATCAGGATGAGAGTAACAGCAGGTGTAACAGCAGTGATGTCATGAAAACTGTAAGGTTATCAGCTGTATGTATGTCACACACTCACAAACATCTTCATTTCCCCATGAAGCCCAAATTTCTTCATGTTCCAACCTGTTTTACACACAAGCAAAAACAAAAACCACTGAGCTGATTACAGACTCTCCCTGTGTGTAAAATCACAGCCTTGAATTCTCCTGATGATTCCTGAAATGATGTTCCAGGAAGTCCAGGACCTTCACAGCACAAAACAACATTTAAACTCATTTTGACATCAGAGACAAACTCTTTCGATCTCTCTCGATTCCCATTTCCAACACTACGAGACTGTTCCTTTTCTCCAGTCAACAAACACCTGGCCTCATGGGTAATGTAGTCTGCAGTGGTCTGCCTTGAGGTGAGGACACACATTCCGATGTTTGGAGCTTTATTATAGCTACAGCTCTAATCTGGACGTCATCACAGATCAGACCGAGGAGTCTTAGTGGTTCAGTTACAGCCCAGCTTCTCAGTCTCTACTGTCGCTAAGTAGCTAATTAACAAGTCCAACAGTGCGAGCTGACGTCTCACCAAGCTGATCACATGATGTCAGGCTGTACATCCTCCAGTCAAACCCTTATCCATATTCATATTCATTCAGAGTTATTTTAATGTGTCACATTGGACGTTTAGGAAGATGTAGGTATCGAATCAGACTTGATATCAGCAGATTCCAGAGACTCAACTACTCTTACGACTGGAATCAGTTTAGTAGAGGTCTGAATGGGACTGAGACAAACTGTAAACACACACAAATGACTTTTCATCAAAGACAGACCTGATCCAGACCAGAGGATAATCCAGACTCAGCCACAGCAGGAATACAACAACAACAACAACAACAACAACAACAACGTCCAGATCAAATCATTTTATAACCAGTGACACATGACCACATCTGATCCTGATCCTGGTCCAGGCAGATGCACAGACCCTTTTGGACCCGGTCAGACTTGAGACTTGATCAGGTCTTGGTTCCAACACTGTCTGTACATGCTGTTATATAACCAGATGCAGGACTGTGTGAACTCTGAGTTTATCAGCTGTATCAGCTGTATTCCATCTGGCACTCACACAAAAACAAAAGCTCTGTGTGTGTGTGTGTGTGTGTGTGTCTGACCCAGTGACCAGCAGACAGTCATGGATTAGTAGCACAGTGGATTTAAAAGGCTGGGGTGATTATTATTGGGGGAGGTGGTTCATGACAGATAAATAATGCTTCCTACACACACACAAAAAAAATCATTTTAATTTCAGACAGACATTGTTTGTCTGCAGGAAGCTAATGTGGGAGTGAAAACACTTTTTAAATATATAATAATAACCTCTGCTTTTTTCACTCCATAAACATGCAGTTTTCATAATCTTATGTAAATTGAATTAATAAAATGACACTTGAAATAATCCTCTGGATGAATCTCATCTGTGACTTTATACCAGAGAGCTGCAGGATAACGGCTGTTCAACGTCTGGTCGTTCACAGCTGTGTGAAAGCAGAGGAGAGTTTCAGAACACAGAAGGAGGAGAAAGTAAAGACAGGATGGTGAACAGAGAGAGAGAGAGAGGAGAAAACCAGTGAGAGAGGGAGGGAGGGAAACGCCAGAATCAAAAATAGAAAGATTTAAAAAAATAAAAAAAGAAAGAAACCTAGAAGAGAAAGAGGAAGGGAGCTGGCAGGCAGAGACATTAACAGGATTAGAAAGGGGGAGTTTCCTCAAACTGGCAACCCACCAGGCAGACTGTCAACACACACCACCCTGCAGCTGACACACACACACACACACCCCATCATCATCAAATACAACAACAAGACCCCCACCACTGACCCACATCTTTCTCTACTGTCAGCATATCATTGAACTCTGTGTGTGTGTCTGTGTGTGTGTGTGTGTGTGTGTGTGTGTGTGTGTGTGTGTGTGTGTGTGCAGGCTTCAGGGGATGACACGCTCACAAAATACCACACACACACACACACACACACACACACACACACACACACACACACAGAGAGAGACAAACCCTGCCACACAGGCACATGAACATGAACATGCATCTATAGCTCCATTATTCTTGACACTACGTTAAAGTAATTCTGGGTAATGAAGTCCTTAAAATTCAATCAAAAGTCAATACCACAGAAATACAGGAAGTCAAAGAAGAAGGAAGCTCAACTTGATTAAAAACAGAATTCATCTGAAGGTGATTTTATTTTTCGATTTGGAAAGTGTTTTGGTCTTGGAGTCTTCATATCGAGTTAACAGAACGACGAACAGACCCTCCAGGTTCAGGACTGCATGGTGTCCCTGCAGCTGAAGGGTTCATCTGCATTCAACATCAACAACTCAATGGACTACAGTCGTCTCTCTGCGCAGCCGCCTAGCTGGCATCTACTGATGCACGTGAAGCGTTTAGGGGATATCTGTACATTTTAGTTACAGAAAAGAACCTGGACTACACTCTCCCCTCTGAACTCCATGAGTCTCTGCACGCACGTCAGTCACACACATCCATCTACTATCTCTACTGCTTATCCTTGAGGGTCACATGGGGGCAGGAGCCAGTCCCAGCTGGAAACACAGTACAGTCTTATGGAATAAAATAATTAACCTTAAGGTGGGAAATGGCAGAGATGCTACTTTACAAGCTGTTTTATGGAACTGGCTTAAGAATGACCATCTTCCTACAAAGCTCAGGAGCTAGGGGGGCGTTCAGGTTCAAACTGCTGACCAGGAACTCAGAAATTCTGATTCCCAGTTAACTGGAACGCACCAAAACAGCAAAACAGTCAGAAAACTCCACTGGGTAACCTAACCTGACCGGTCACTCAATGTTTCTAAATGAACCACAGATAATGAGCATCCACCTCCAGCAGACTTCAAACATCTTCCCCACACACATACACACAACACCATCACAGCCACCCAAAACACCACAACAGTGTGGTGTAGAGTCACACCTGAGCAGGTGAAGCAGACAGACACCGCAGGCTTCACTTTCTATCTGAACAGATTTCACTTTATGAGACTTAATGCCACAGCTTTTCATCTGTCTGGGTGTGGATTTATTCTGCTTTCTCTGTGTGTGTGTGTGTGTGTGTGTGTGTGTGTGTGAACACTTATTTATATATGCTGGCATGTGCTTCATGGTGAATTAGGATAAGCCTGAAGCAGAGGGGTATGGAAAGTGTATGCGCTTGTCACTGTGAACTGCTTTACAGCTGTAGATGTGTGTGTGAGTGTGTGTGATGTTTGGATGCCAGTATGATGCCAGGAGGATTTCAGTGGGAGGTAGAGGTGTGTGTGTGTGTGTGTGTGTGTGTGTGTGTTGGGGTGAATTTGGCCTACATTTGGAGGGATGAGAGACTGTTCCTGTTTATTTATTCAAAGGGATTCAGCTCCTGTCAGGACAGACTCACACTGTACATCTCTGATTTAGACACACAACATGATCTCGTCATCAGTCCTTTAAGCCCAAAGATATTTACTTTACTAACACGTATGACAAAGATGCAACATGTACCACAGTGATATATCGTATTGTAGAGACCAGAGACAACAACTGTTCAGTGCTTTTGTTTTAATATTTGAACATCCATCCTAGTTTTTTACACATGAAGCATCAAACGTTTCAATTATCCAGGTCTGATTCAGAGGAGACTTGTGGGACTTGGTCATGCAGGATTTAAAGTTTAAACTCTTTGAATCGTAGTCCACTGCTTTACCTGTAGAGGCCTGGTGGAAGATTTACTGAACTCTTATATTTCCTGAGGCAGCAAACTGTCAGAGAGGATCCTTCTCTAGATTTAAAGCTGCACACAGGTGAAGACATCATCACAAAGCACTGATGTTATTCCCAATTTCAATAACCAGCAGATGTAGCCAGTCAGCCAAAGTGTCTAATAAGAACGAGGTTCGACTGCATCTGATCAAATCTGAATCCAGTACTGTGACCAGCTGCAGACACGTGTAGAAAACCACCACTAGGATTCGTCCTGTGCTGAATCTCATGGCTAACAAACCCCGAGCATGAGCTGCAGCAGGAGAGGCCAGGTTTACATCACCACAGAGAAATGTGTGTTTGTATTTTCTGCTCCACATAGAGAGCTGGTCTGATCTGAGCCGAGTGCAGCAGCAGATGAAAAACGCTGATAGAAAAAAGCCTCAAAAGGCCTCATTTAGTCACAGACACCCACAGACACAAGACATGACCTCAACACACACACACACACACACACACACACACACACACACACACACACACACACACACACACACACGGCTGCAAATCTGAGCGGCCGAGTCTGGAGTGAATGTAGGACGTGGAGAGGGAAAAGTTCAAAAACAGATGATGTAATGTGTGACATCATCCTTGGTGTGCAAAGCCCGATCACCTGGGGTTCAGGTATCAAAAGAAGAGACCACTTCCTGCTGGGCTCAGTGATCTCACCTGGTGATCAGGTGTCAAAGAGCAAAGTCACGAGCCCCTCAGATGTACAAAGATCCTCCTCTGAACTCTGAGCGCAGTGTTACTGTCATCACAGAAACACAGGAACAGTAGTTAGACCACATGACGATATACGACCACCGGGTCACATGACCACAGCTGAATCAACCACATTAGCTGAGGGAGGCTGAGAGATGTGGACAAAACCACCAGAAAAAAGGCCGCACGTGGACCCTGAGTGACCATCAGCAGCCGATACATGTGACATCAGCGTGACAGTAATGGCTGCAGGTCACATGACCGGGACCAGAGCCAGGTCCAGATCTCCTTTTACTGCAATCAAGTCTGCACATCAATATGTCCAGTGAACTTTTGTCATAAGAATTCATGAACTGAAGGCAGTGAAAAGCTTACCTTAGCTTAGCTTACCTAAATACTGGTATTTTAAACCTGTGATTAATAGTGATTCATTATTATATTGCTGCTCTTTCCCACTGCAAATTGGATCAGGTTTAATTTAATGACTCTGTTCATACATGAATGAATGAGCATCCTTCAGCGAGAATCCTTTAGCGCTAACGTACAGTAGGCATGAAGCAGAAACGATGCCGACGGTTGCTCGGCTGGCAGCTGCTCTTCACAGCGAGGTGGGGGATCCTTGGTTTCCCTGACAGGAAAAGATCCAAACTGTTGCCTCCTGAAAACAATGAGGTGGGGAGCGGCCACTTCCTGTCTCTGTGCTGGTGAGAGGACCAGCAGCTCAGCCGTCACTGCTCCACCTCAGAGAAACACAAACCGCCCATCTCCAGGTTAGCTCCTGCTTCACTCTTTCTCCAGAAAGGTAAATCAGACAACACGCTGTCGGGCCCAGGCTGGTGGGACAGAGGCCATTTCTGACTTTTACAACAGTCATCCCTCATCAATGATGTCTCTAGGTGAGCCACCATGGAAAACATTTCAGCCCTATTTTGTCCTCGTCCTGAATTCATGTCAGCTTCATGAAATGTTTGCAACTCACCATCACTTTCCTGATGAATCAGCAGGTCTTTGAAGAGAGTGACACTTCTTTTTTTGGCCAATATTAACAGCTGTGACCAAGAGAGGTCCAGGACAGGACATTTTACAGTTAAATAAGCTAGTCTCTACTCCCTGGTGGACTAATGACAGAATGGTCACACTGTTTTAAAATATATATACAGATATACCTGCAAGGAGCCAATATGCCAATATAGGCTGATTCATTGGTCCAGCTCCACTTGGCTTTGTCAGTTCATTATCACATGCAACCAAAGAAAGCAGCAGATCATCGCGTTTGAGAAGCTGGAAGTGAATAAATGTTTGACCTTTTTGCAAGAATAATGTCAAACCCTCCAATACTTGACATTATATCACACAGCTCAGGTCTCTGCATTAATCCAGGCTGACCGGAAGTCGAGCCTCACGATTTTCCCTCCGTCCACTGCGCTCTGTCTTTCTCCTCTTCCTCACTTCCTCTGTCTGTTGCTGCTCCTTCCTCTGAGAGAAAAACCATTAAGCACTCCATTAACTGCTTCATTAACTGCTTCATTCACTATACATGAGGCACTGGCGCTCCCCCCTCCCCCCTTCAGACGTCTGAGAACGCCACCTCCATTAATGGGCAGAGGTTTAAGGTGAAGATTAGGGCAGGGTTCATGGTGAAATGTGTATTTGTGGGGTTAAAGGTCAGGGTTAGGTTATGTAAATAAAAGTTTTTTTTGTTCACTGAACATTAAACTGGAAATCCACTGCATTTCTTGGACATGATTTGTGTCCCCACAAGTAAAAATAAGAGGGTGTGTGTGTGTGTCCGAGAGGGTGTGTTTCTTTCCCAGCTGTCATTATGTTCAGGTGTGGCGGGAACACTGAGCGGATAGACCCTCCTCTAACCCCACACCGTTCCAAATTCCTGGGAATCCACAGCTTCCTGTGTGTGTGTGTGTGTGTGTGTGTGTGTGTGTAATAAATGAAAGGGAAGGAAAGCAGCGAGGAGGAGGAAGTGAGGGTGGTAAACTCTGGGAGGTGTATCTGCCTCAGGCGTTCATTATGTATCCATCCACACACATTGAAAACACACTGTGTTCACGTCTTACTGCATCTTTAAAGTCCAAACATTTCCTGCATCCTCTCTTTACCACTCACACACCACTGCACAATGACAGACTTCCTCAAGACCCAGTCCCAATCCCAGTGACTAAAGAAAAGTGTATGATACTACACAAAATAGCACAGAGACAGCTGTAATGCAGGCTGTATTCTGTATCCAAATGTATCCGCTGCTGAAAATAGTCCCCGACAATCGCACCACTCCCTCCTGTTTGAGTAAAGCTTCATTAAAATCTCTGTGACCTGCTGTTTTGGGAAATTAAAACTTAACTAAAAACTAAAAATGAAAGGTTTTTAAAGATTTAAATCCTCAGGTGTGAAGCTGACAGCCACAGACAGGAAGTACAGAGACAGACCAACACACTGTTGAGATTTGTTGACAGAAAAATACACAATATTTCCAGCCTCATCCTTTAAGTTGTCAAACATATCTCAGTAAATCAGGTAACAAACGAATTAGTGCAAGTTCAAACTGAGTTTATCAGGAGAAACACTTTGAATTCAGTGTATTTCAATGGAAGAGGGAGATTCATAAAGCAGAGGCGGGAATGTTTCTCCATCATGCCTCACTTCTCTAGAAAAGGAACAAAGTCAGAAAGGAGGGCATTGCTGTCCCACCTTTAAGACGACTCCAAAGGTATTAACATTTGTGTTAAAGAGCCGACACTGCTGTGTGACACATCACGCCTCTGATTCTGCGATGCAGGCATCCTGTAAATCACACAGTGGGGCAGCATGACACTGGTTTTGTGTGGTTCAGTGTAAACAAGAAAAGGCGGTGCATTCAAGGGTCTTCTTAACCCCACTGTAGCACAATCTCTGTGAAGAGGGGCTACAGTCCTGTGAATGTCTGCTCCAAATTTACTGAGGAACTCTGTTGTTTATGTTGGTGTTGTGTTGGGCTGCCCCCTAAATGTCGACTATTCAATGCATCAGTCGGGAGGATCCTGATTCGACTCACAGAACGTCAGCCGGCAACTCGTTCAGCTGCCTCAGAGCACTGCAGGAGCAACAGAGCGACAGGCTGTAAACTCTACATCCAGATCTTAAAATGACCAAACCACAACACTCTGGAGTTTGAGTTAGTTCTGCAGGCAGTGTGACCAGCTCTACCAGCTAAGAGCTGCATGCTAGCAGCAACAACACGCACAGCTACAAGCTGAAACTACCAGTGTTAAGACCAGAATAGTCGAATAGTCGTACTGAACAGTGGACTGACAGAACTCTCAGTAAGGTACAGCCCTAGAAATGATGTACATGTTTATTTGCATATCAAGTGAGGAAGTGAGATCCAATCACATGTGGTCAGACTAATGTTAATGCCAGGCATGATCAGGGCTTAAAGAGAGAATGGTGAAAAACAGAAACTATACAGAATGTGAACAAGTGGGAGGACTGAAAAAAAAACACTCAGATTCTGCTCTGAAATTTTCTGCAGATCTATTTTTATCTGGATTTGTGTGACTGATGTGAGCAGAGATGGAGGTCAGTGAGAGTAAAACAAAATCCTGCAGATGGTTATAATGTGAAGCACAAACATGTAATCTTATGTAATCTCTCACTGCATGGTTCAAACACACACACACACACACAGGGGGAAGCTGTTTCTGTCGACATGACTCATACACATACAGTAGAAAGCTGAGCTGTGTGAGAGTGTGTGTCCACTGAAAAACTGCCAAATGCTGCAGAAATGTGAACTGTCTGGAGCTGGGAACATGGTGGGAAGCAGGCTGCTACTGTGCTAATGGACACACACACACACACACACACACACACAGCAGATACACAGTGTCAGTGCCCAGCAGCCTGTCATTTTCTGCTCAACAGAATACAGTAGAATAGAGGCGGTCAGGGGGGTTTGTCTTATTCCTCCAACTCCAATCAGCAGCATCTGTAGCAGTAACACAAGAAGAACGGAAAGTGAAAGAGTTCTGCAGCTAAGAACAAAACTGATAACACACACAAGCCCCACACTCCACAGACCTCAAACTAATTCATCCCTTCAGACATTTTTAAAGTAAAAAAGATTTCCTCCTGCAGGCTTCATTTGCAGCTTCTCTGTTTTAAAGGATAGTAAAGTGAATATATTTAGGTTTTGGACTGTTGACCAAACAAAACACAAGATATGACAAGAGCATTTCTCACAATTTTATAGACCAATCTATGATATGAACAAGAGATTATTCAATGATGAAAATAAACTGTGATGTGCCTTTTTAACATTTTATAAAAATATTTGTCAGATTAACTGATGATAAAATAATAAACACAACATACACACTGTTGGTCAGACTAAACAAGAAGTGTAAAGGCGTCAGTGCAGGCTGGCTAGTTTGTGTCCATGTATCCATGTTGGCATGTTTAGACAGATTCTACGATTCCTGATTATTTTATTGACTAAATAATCATTCAATCAATAAAATAACATGGTTTGATTTAGGGCTGCAACTAATGATTAAATTCATTATCAACTAATCTGCTGATTATTTCATGATCAATGAAAAATTATTCCTTTAACCTAAAAGTAGTTAAAAACAACCATCACAACTTCCCAGAGTGCAAAGTCAGGTTTCTAAATGGTTTACATTTGTATTAGTCCAAAGCCCAAAGACCTTTAATTTACTATTATGTGACAAAAATGATATATATATATATTTACTTTCTATTGTTAGTTTTTTTTTTTTTGATCAACTTATTGTTTAAATAGAGATTGTAGCGGCTCTAAAGTTTAATTAATACCAGGCTATCACACATGAAGACACGTTGAATGACAAAGTCAATGTCCAAATTACAGCGGGTCAAACTAAACAAAGGTATTCCTCAGAACTAAACCTCATGTTTACCTTTAACACCTCAGCGGGTTGGCAGTCACAGGACAACACCACCATCACACACACACACACACACACACACACACACACACAGCAGCTGAAACCACCATGTGAGGCAGTGAGAGCAGACTGACCGGTTGGTTTGGTCTGGAAATCACCTTCCTTCACATTTATGCTCCAGGACTCAGGTGTTACATTAGTCTTTAAAAATCCCCCACAACTCCCAGGACCCTGTGCTTTCCCCACATCACCCAGCACCAGTACACTGCCTCTTATTATGCCAAGACTAATGGCTATTTTTGATTAGTCCATTAATCCTTTGGTCTACAGAATGTTAAAAAAAAGGCAGTCAAACCTTCCCAGAGTCGAATGTCTGTAAATGTTTTGTCTTGTCTGACCAACAGTCCAGAAACAAACTATATTCTGTTTGCAGTGATTTAAAACTACATTTTCACTTTGGTGAAGCTGAAACATTTAAGCACTGGTGTGGATTAGTGCTTTGTGAATATATCTGCTGGGTAAAACCAAGAGCTGGTCAATATGGAAGTATGCTGAAGGATCTTGGGGTTGGATGGAGCAGGAGATTGACAGGTGGACTGGTGCAGCGTCAGCAGTAATGCAGACTGTTGAAGAGGGAGCTGAGCCAGAAGACAAAGCTTTGGTTCTACGTTCCTTCCCCCAGCTTGGGTCATGAGCTCTGGGTAGTGACACAAGGAATAAGATCGTGGATACAGGCAGCTGAACGGGTTCCCTCCGTATGGCGTCTGGGCTCAGCCCTAGAGATAAGGTGAAGGTGGGAACACCTCAGGATCCCCCAGGACGAGCTGGAATACTCTGCTTAGCCTGCTGCCACTGCCACCTGAGCCCGGATAAGTGAAAGAAAATGGATGGATGGATATCAATTTAAGAAAGACCTGTGGGAAAACCTCCACAATTCCTCATGAGAGAATTATGTTGAAAACAGAAAGGGGGAGGCTTGATCCAGAGGAGGCCTGGGGGCAGTCAGAACCAGTCTGAAACAGTCGTGGTCGACCCAAACAGAGTGAGAACACCCACACTGGCAGCAGCATGTTTCCAGCTAAGCTAAGCTAACCAGCAGCTAGCTGCAGCTTCATATTAACTGTATAGGTATGAGTGTGGTATGAATCCTGTGAAGTGTTCCTGTGAGGTAAAGACCCTGACAGTCCTCAGGCAGCGATGAAAGGTTGAAAGGTTTTGACGCCTCTCTCAACCTTTTATTGTTCAGTCTTTACAAAACTATCAATCACTCTTCACGTGAATAGCACTGTACACGTCTTCTCCTGGCTTCTCACTCCCTCTCTGAGTGTGGCTGTGGTCAAGACAACGTGTCGTCTGAACTGCTGTTCTCCAGCTGAACTCAGCTCTCTGTGATCAGACGGTGTCGGTGGGAGGAGGGTTTAAAGAAACCAGCTCCAGTTTGTGTTTCTCTACAGGTTGAGGCTTGTGTGGCTGCCGATATGAAACTAGGCTAAACCACAGTGTGCATCCTCACATCTGTGTGTGTGTGTGTGTGTGTGTGCCTGCTCCTGTGTGCAGATTCCTGTGTGTGTCTATACATGAGTGTGTCACCACGTGTTCATCTATCACACTCTGTTCCTTCTCCTCTAATCTCATTTCATGGAGGTCGATCACAGCTCTCGTGTCATCACAGACCAGTGTGTTCATCATCTGATAAATAAAGGAGATCTTGTCTTTATGTGAGTATATGTGTCTAATTAATGAAGCCTAATCACCCTCAGGGCTGAAGACGTTGTTTTTAATTCAGCGAGCTATTAAACTAACACTGATGAGGAAAACACACACAGCTGCAGCCTGTTCAGTCAGAGCTGATGCTGAGCTGGTTACGATGCATCCTGTGATTGTCTGCAAATGAAAAAACACAATAATCATATTTCACAACTGCAGTCGTGCACATTTTTCCCCCTGACAAGAAGGAAAAGCTGAAGAGCTGAGAGAGCAGGTAAAAGCTTTAGGAGAAGCTCAGTGATTGAATCAAAGAATAGGTGGAGTTTGGCCTGAGTCTGAAGCCTGTCTGTGGTTCTGACTTCTCACTCTGATAAAACACAAAGTGACAGTCACGCTCTCCTCTACCCTCCACTGACAATCAATCAACAATAATCAATTTCAGCAGCCATCTGTGTACATTTATCCTCCCATAATGACAGACTGCATTAATATAAAGACTGATTATTAGCAGGTCCACCTTCCATTCAGCAAATCTGGCCTCAGTCATTATTAATGAATGAGTGAGTGAGTTATGTTTTCATTACCGTATCATGTATTTAACTCTACCCAGCTCTCACTGGTTTACAGGACTCCATAAATTCATATACACCAAAACCACAGAGCTTCACTGTTGACAAGGAAACTCATAAGTCACTGTCAAAATCATTCAGCACAGCCCAATACATCAGCTGGTGTTAGCTAATAAAAGCAGCGCTGAGGTAATTAATCAATTCATAAATGAATAGCAAACTAACGACTCTGACAGAAACTTCATTCTTCATATATTCTCGTTTCTCTAATTCTGTTCTACAAAACAACAAACTGAGGATATCTGGGCTCTCGACCGCTGGTTGAACAAAACAAGAAGTGTCAACAGATTAAATGATAATGAAAGCAGATATGCAGCTAGTTATGACCAAAATCATCAAAAGGTCACACTGGCCTTGAACTTTGACCTTTGACCTTCAAAACCGACTGAGGTCTTCCTTGAGTCCAAGTGAACATTTGTGCCAAATCTGAAGCAACTCCCTCGTGGCATTTCTGAGATATCGCATTCAAGAAACTAGGACAGACGTATCACCAGCGTGGAGGCATCGTGAACCAATCAGTGATCAGCACTGGGCTGAACTGGAAACCTTTCAAAGTCAGTGATTAGCATCAGTCGTAAAAGGCCTGATTTGAACTTATTAAGAAGAAAACATTTAGCGTTACAACCACAAATGGAAGTAAAGAGACAGACGTACAGTGATCCTCCCAGCAGCACAGCTACACTCTGCAACTCAACAAAACACGGTCACATTACAGGAGAGTGCTGAGTGAGTGACGGAGTCACGCACGCTGCAGAGCAAGGCAGCACTAAAGTAAAATACAGGGTGAAAGAGAAACTGTGAGTGTGTGCATTGGGTTGAGCTCAGGTAGCTCTGATCCGGCGTCCTGTGAAGCTTCCTCCTCCCTCTCCCTCACTCTGCTGCCTCTGTCCATGTGATCCACTGTCATCATCTGAGACACAGTTAGAGAGTGAAGCCAAGCAGCATGACGTCACTGAGACCCCCCAGCCCAACTCTTCCAGTAAAGGCAGATGCTTTCAGTTTCACCTGCTCAGGTATCCAGGTATGTGTCAAAAAATAAAACCTTCTAACAACTGAAACAGCTACATCTCTTTTTAGAGACAGAGTTCCTGCAAGTCACACAACTCACGCTCTACAGCTTTCATTTCTGACAGTCTTCACGACAGTGAGAACATCACTCACATCCACAATAGTAAGAGACATATGTCACCACCTGCACAAGTAACCACGCTCCTCATAGAGCTGGAGCACCTACTGACATCTGCAGTGTGACAGGGCTGCTGATGGCGAGACATCCAACAACGACCAATCACACAAACCTGTGCTCTGTATCCACATGTTCAGTGTGACGGCACGACCAATCAGAGTCCTGTTTCCTGGTCCAACTCTCCTGTGTTTAAGATGCTGCAGTGCTGTGTCTGTGTCCAAAAACTATTCAGTAGCTGGGGGAGGGGGGGTGCACCTGGACAGGTAACCAGTCAGTCACATGACTGACACACACAGACAGACGAGCAGTCACACTCACAGTCATGCCTGTGTTTTCACATCAAACCCGTCTGGTGCGGGTCAGATGAGCTTCTGGTGTGTTTGACCTTCAAGTCTGGTTCATTACAGCTGGTGTCAAACTGTCAGTCAAACTCTGGTGTGTGGACCAAACGAGGGCACCACCTGAAAAGGACAGCATCAGTCCACCTCCAGCCACACTCCAACTAATGATGATCATTTTCTCAATCAACTGATCAGTTGTTTAGATACGAGGTCAGAAAGAGCCACCTTCATTCATTTGATCATGAAACCAACTGCTGAGTCTTTTTCTGTCGAGTAATCAATCGAGCTGAGTTTGTGTCCTGCTCATGTGTCATGAAGTGAAACACAGTGAACTGTCCTCCTTTAATATTACTGTAAAATGCCTCTCGAGGTCCAATTTCTACCTGTTTGTCAGCAGTCATGACGTACAATATGAGGTCCTGACTGATGAGTCATCCTTGGCAACGCCCTCAGGCAGTCATTAGCTATAAGTTTTGTTTCCAGTGGTCTGTGCAGAATCATCAGTCAAATCTAACAAAAACCACTTCAAAAGTTTGGTGCCTTTGCTCCTGAAAACAAGGTTAAAACGCCTTTTGTCCACAGGATAAACTTCTACTACTGATTAAACAGTGATGAGTTATCAGTCAGTCTGTTTACTGCTCCTGACCTTATCCTGCCTTGATCCCAACAGAATGAACCCAGCTACAGGTGAGAAAGCCAGTTCACCTGACCTGCATGTCTGTTAACACTGACACTGATGCATGAGTGAAGTCAAGTCACGTGTGTGTGTGTGTGTGTGTGTGTGTGTGTCCTCACTCTGCACAGAGGTTTCATGAATCCAGCCCTTCATGGAAAAGGGAAGTGGAGTTTCATAGACTCCGGCTGTTGATGCATTTGCTTTTATCATAGTGCACCAGTGCTCTGTGTGGGGTTTTATGGACTGCATGTGAGTGTCACTGGGTGCAGGGACCCGAGCCAACACCAGCCTCCTAATAAACAGCAACCTGTGCTCCCAGAAACGATTACCCAGAAACACACCTCTCACTGCACACTGTCATGTCAACTCATGTGTTTTGATTCTAAACATTCAAAAGGTTGCGTTCACTACAAGTAAAGAGCAGCAGAGACTGAGTGTGTGTGAGCGCAGCCTGCTCTCCATGCCTGTTTACAACTCTAAATGGATTAAAAAGGAAGTGGTGGGGAATTCCAGTGCAGGCCCACTGAACAGTGTGGTCCATGAAAAACACTTCAGTACCCACTTTCACTGCAGCTCTGCGTGAACCTGTGATCTGCAAACTGGACATGTGTTCACAGTGCTACTCCAAAAACCACTCTTTAGTCAGCAGCCAGCTCAGTGGAGGAGCTCGGTCCAGCTGCGCAGCTGGTGCAGGTCTGTTGGGGGTCTGGGTCATAAACGTTTTAGTTTGGTAAAATGAAGAGCGACAACACAAATAACCAAGAGACAAACCTACCCGAGTTGGTAGGGGTTCAGTTACCCGTGTTGCTCAATGAACAAACACACTCTTCAGCTTTATAATGAGTAACGGAAATGCCAGCACTATAAATAAATTGCAATGGTCACTGAGGAAAGTATCCACGCTGCTGTAACGCGTTACATCTCAGACTCGTTACCGCCCAGCACCCAGGTGTTTCTGGGAGAGAGATGTCCGGTAGAGACCCTTACCTGCCTCCACCGTGTCCGTCAGGTCGTGGTTGGCGGCTGTCCGGGGAAACTCCTTCAGCTTTCGGGAGCTGATGTTGAGGACGCCGCTGGCCGCAGCCTCCTCCAGCGCCCGCTCCAAGCCCCGGTTGGGAGGCAGGTTGGCGCTGCCGACGTGAGTCTGGATCGACGGAGAAGAACCGAGCTGGGAAAGAGGAGGACGAACCGACTCCGGTCCCAACGTCGCCATAATGTTCCCCCTCTCCGCTGCGCGCGCGCGTGTGTCGGTTATATCCGTGAGAGAACGAGCTCGGGCTTAGCTAACGTTCAGACAAACAGCGGGACACCGACTTCCCAGGCGGTTCCTCCTCGTTCGTCGCCGCCGCGTCTGCCTCCCCGTCTGCGCGGTGCGTCAAGCGGGCAGAGAGGGAGGAGCGGCGCGACATCCGGTCGCCAACTTTCAAAATAAAATAGCTGCCAGCACACCGCGTCGTTAAGGCCTTTGTTGATCGTTATTCACAGTTTTCTGGTGGAGCTCAGTCGTGGTGCCAGCGACAGCTGCCACAATCTGTTTATTTGTTTGTTTAGTTTGTTGAACAGTAAATCTATAGCGGAGAACAAGAGAGAGACTGTAATTAGATCACTAAATAAACAGGCTAACATGGCTTGCATTATTCCATGTTAATGGCAGTAACGTGGCTGTTTGAGTGTTTAGATTGGGAAGAACATCCACAAATTGGAGCCTGTAAATATTCTATGAAAAGTATCAATGGAAAGTGTATCTATCTATTTCTACACTGCAGGGAGAGATTTAAAAGAAAAAGGGAAACTTTTAGGAAAATGCTGCAGTTGTGTAGGTGGGTAGACTTTTTCTACGCTTTTTCATATGTGATTTTTTTTTTTTCTCTGATGATCGCAGACAGAAGAAAAGTCCACAGTAATGAAGAAGGTTATGGTTACTTTATCGCCTTTACTGTGTCGGATTAAGGGAACTGCTGCATCAAGTAGACATCATAAACATCACAATGAAATATTAAATACACGTGAGACACACACACCTCTCACCTGCCCGACAGAGACAGACATTTTAAAATGATGAGTTCTTGGTGAAGTGTAAAAGGTGTCCGTTTTTAACCTGGTTACATCTTTTATTTTGAAGAAACGCCCGCCACGCTTCCGGTCTTCTCTGCACACCCTTTGACTTAACGCAGCTTACTCACTGCGGCTGCCGCGCTGCACTGTGCAGCTGTGAAACAGCAGGGTGAGGAAAGCAGTGAAGAGCGACACCTGCTGGACAGAACCGAGGCCTTACAGAAGTGTCCGCTACACTGAGGGAATCACAGTCACCGTCAAATCTTAGCCTGTGATAAATACGCACTGTCATTTCTTAAATCACTGTGTTGTTCCTGCAGTAGTCATCTGAAAGAGAAGGGTCAGTATTTTAGTACGTTAGCTGTCTACATATTTGGGTAGTATAGACAGAAAGCTCACTTTACCCTGCAGGTTTAACTCTAATGCATCCAACCAGTCATAACCCTCCCTACAGAGCACTACTCCTATTTAAGCAGAGCTTTTCATGCAGGACATTAACTTGTGCTGGAGTATTTTACACTGCTGCATTGGTACTTATACTACCTCCAGCAGTGCTGGCTTACCATCCAGATTCATATCCATCAAATCTGGATCTCAGTCTTGCAGCTATCGTAGCTTTCTATTTTTCTCTGCATCTGAAGGCTTGGACATTTTAATTATGACATAATTTAAGATGGAAATGACATGATGTTGATCTAATTTAGAAAACAATCTCACCAAACAGTGAGTAAAAACAATGACATCTGGTGGCAACTTATGGTGCAATACAGTTTTTGAATCTTGGTGTCACACACACATTTTAGTCAGAAGTGAAAAGTACTGAGGTTGAATTGTCTTTGCTTTTCAGCTTTATAACCAGAATCCTTTGTGCACATCAGCATTATGCTCAGCTTCTGTGCTGTAGATAAATGAGTTAATGATCTGAGGAGGAATAATTCCACACAAACTACAGATGACGTGTTTAAATAAAGGTTGATACTTCAAAGTAAAAGCAGGGATCTGGCCCAGATTCAGCTCTGTAAGCAGGAAGAGAAGTCGGCCCTTATTTACTGAAACCAAGTGATTTGTCTCATAAATGTCACACAAGGCAAAGTCAGAAAGTCCAATTAATCTGGACATACTGAAGGAATAATACAAATCATAAACACAGACAGCTACAATACAAATGACTAATGGTGGTCAGTGAAAATAAATGTCCCACCAGACGTCCCAAAGTTAAAACCTTTGTCTCTTTGTAAAGTTAATCATCTTTATAAACCACTAATGGAATTTAAATCACTGAGACACAGAGCAGCTGCAAACAGACGCTGGCGATCAAAACAGAGAGACACAGTTCGACTGCACAGAGATGTAAACGACCTGAAAGATACACAAACCCACCACAAGGAGACGCAAAATGTCTGCAAATGATACACGTGCATGGTTTGTAGTCATTCTGTGTCTATTTCAGTCTTGGTTTTTTGCCTCTCTGTAGCAGTGGTGTGTGGGCCTATTTAAAACTCTGTCCATGGTACAAACATTCATGTCATTCTAAAGGTCTGTAACCAGCTTTTGAAATGTAAATTGGTAATGAAGCATGTGTACTGTCAGCTTGTTGTGCATGGACACGTTTCCTGTCAGAGGGATTGGATTTCAGCTGCTTCTACTTCATCTCCCATAAAAATGGAGGTAAATCGAACCCACCGATACTTTGACTCTGCGTAAAACTTCCTCTTTCTTCTCCACCAGCTGCCAGCTGACGTGACAGCCATCGGTCCGCCGGCCTGAGACACTTTTGTGGCAGATATTTCTGCTGAAGGAAGCCTTGTGCTGTTGTAACCATGGTTACTTTTAGATTGAGGAAGATGCACCTTTATAACCTTTAAACAGAACATATCACTCCTGCTGTGGTTTTCTCTGTGATGACGTGGGTGAAAGTGAAAAGCCATTCCTTCTGATTTCCTAGGTAACATTAAAACTGTTGGTTGAGAACGTTCACTGTAAGCAATCAATATAAATAAAATCAAAAAATAAAATCCCCTGATTTTATTTTTTTAATTAAAAAAAAAAAAAATCAAACTCTTTGCAGTTTTATCCACAGGAAGAACTTAATTCAACCTACTGTTTCAAAAGTAGCCAAAAATAAAAGCCGGGGTTGATGCAAACTTCCTGTTACAAATGACAAGTGATGATATATTTCCAGCGTTTGTCAGGACATTTATGACAGTCGTTTCTGGGGGTGTGGATTGGGGGTGTAAATGACTTGAGGAGAGGTTATGGATCTCTGCTGTGCAGTAAAATAAGAGTCTTTAGTCGTCTCTGTTCTCAGGAGAAACACTGCTGACTGCTCAGCCACAGAAAACACAAACCACTGTTAAATACAGGAAGTGCTGATAACCAGCTGCCTCTTCCTTTCTCTCTGCGTCACTTTTTGCTGGATGAACACTCGCTTCAGTCCCCAGGCCCCCGACAGGTTTCCTCACTGCTTCGGTTTCGGGGTTCACAGAATGGTGAGTTGATTGGTTTGTTTGGGGTTTGACACAGGTTCTTAGTGGTTGTGTTTTGGTCAGTGCTGCTCCGACTCTGATTCTGCTCCAACACACTTTACTTTTACTAAATTGTTAACATGTTGGCACTTCAACACATTATCTCTCACAATCAGAGACTACTGCTGCACAGGAAACTCTGCCGGGGGTTTTGAAGTGAATCAGCCATCTGAAGGGCAGACCAGTAAGTTTTTGTTAACACGCTGAAGCAAATTTAATTCTTTTAAAAAGAATCAAAAACGTAATAAAACTCGCAGGTTTTGGGGTAAAACCAGATTCAAAGCCAACACTGTCCTCAGTCATTGAAAATGATATGTCATGATAGATTTCTATATTAGCACAGAAATGTTAATTATTATTATTTTCCTTCCTTCTTTTTTACGTTGACACATCACATTTGTCTCGGTATATTTTTTGTATATTGTATATTATTTGTTCTAACTCGTTCTTGAAAGGCTGAATCTCCAGGGAATATTAAAAAGATTATATTCTACTATGTCTTTGTGAAAGGCGAATCAGAATCTACCATCAGTGTGTTGGAGGTCAGTGTAGTGCAGGCTGCAGTTAGACCTAACAGGACGGTTTGAGGAGATTTTACTGTCAGGTTTGTGTCTCAGGTTGAGGTCAACAAAAGCAGAAGTTTCCAATCAGGGCTCCTCGACTCTCTGGAACCAGGAGAGGAAAGTTTGCTCTTTAAAAACACATTATTTCACTGGACACACAATACTTTTATTACATTCGTACTCTGTTCACTTGTTTGTTTCACGTCTGTCCTTGTGAAACACTTTTTAAACCTGTTTTCTAATGAGAATATGATCATTATAAAAAGCCCCGGATGAAAAACCTGCAGTGGTTGAAGTCATTTCCAGCTCAGGTGGAAGTTTCCTCTCACTGATGTTCACAGGTTTGAACTCCCCTGTACCAAAGTATTTCTGTAGCAGAACCACCAGGTTCATGTCATAACACTAGCACACGTGCTGTATCACTAAAGCCTGTGTAAACTTTACACAGCTGACCAGTTCAACTATTTCCCACAAGAAATAATAAGATTTGTAATTTATGAGTGGAAAATATTAACAAGTGATTTTGACGGTAGATTTGATCTTAAGAAATACTTACAATACAATATTTACAGATTTGCAACATTCACATTCAAAGCTCTGCTTTTTCCTCTTTACTAGACTTTATTGGCTTCTCTCAGTGTGTAGATAACCCACTCACTCACTGTTCAGTCACACTCTCGACCTTGTTTTAGCTTATGGTATTGATATTGAACATGTAACAGTCTTCCCACAGAATCCCATTCTATCAGACCACTTCTTAATCACTTTCGACTTCATATTGCTGGATTATGTATTATCAGCAAAAAACATCCTGACTAGAAATATTTCCGATAATGCAGTAGTTAAATTCAAGGAAATGATTCCCACTAACTTAGGTCCAGTGCCTCATCTTAATTTTGCAGAAAGCTACTCCCTCCCAGCTTGATCATTTGTAGACAGTGTTGCAGACTCATTACGTACCACTTTAGATTCCATCGTCCCCCTAAAAATGAAAACAATAAAGAGAAAGAGGCAAGCTCCATGGTTCAACTCCCAAACCCGTACACTGAAACAAACAGCACGTAGGCTTGAAAGAGTGTGGCGTTCCACCAAACTGGAAGAATCCCACTTAGCTTGGCAGGATAGTGTCAAAAGATATAAAAAGGCCCTCTGTAATGCAAGAAGTGCCTATTACTCATCATTAATAGAAGATAATAAGAACAACCCCAGGTTTCTCTTCAGCACTGTAGCCAGGCTGACAGAGAGTCACAGCTCTATAGATCACGCATCCCTATAACCCTCAGTAGCAATGATTTTATGAACTTCTTTAATGATAAAATCTCTACCATTAGAGATAAAATTCACATCCTGCCTTCAATCAGTACAGATTTATGCCATAACACAGGATCCATAGAGTCAGCTGCAAAACCTAACCTTGACTCCTTTTCTACCATCGACCTAGCCCAGCTCACATCAATTATCTCAGCATCTAAACCTTCAACCTGTCTCTTAGACCCCATCCCAACTAGGCTGCTTAAGGAAGCTCTGCCTTAATTTGCAGTCCTGTATTAGATATGTTAAATCTGTCCTTGTTAACAGGTTATGTTCCGCAGACGTATAAAACAGCTGTAATCAAACCTCTTCTAAAAAAGCCCACTCTAGATCCAGATGTATTAACCAACTACAGACCTATATCTAACCTCCCCTTTCTTTCTAAGATCCTGGAGAAAGCAGTTGCAAACAGTTGTGCGACTTTCTACAGGACAATAGTTTATTTGAGGTTTTTCAGTCAGGATTTAGGTTGTATCACAGCACAGAGA